>NC_064283.1:3074803-3108152 GCF_019186545.1 Solanum stenotomum
ATTTTCTACTCTAGTAAAAATAAAAGATATTTCTCAAAAACATTTTTCATTCATAAATCAAACACTAAAAATATTTTCTACTCACCAACCAAACATGAGAAAATAAGTCAAAAATCAACTTGTTTTCCAGGAAAACATTTTCCTTCATACCAAACACACCCTATATGTTTGTTGTAGTTACCTCGAGTTAACTATGTTTATAATCAAACATTTATAGATATTTAGTGGATTTTATTTAATGAATTTAGAATTTCAAAAAAAAAGTTATTGGGTTCACGTGAACAGGTTTATTAACCCTGCCCCCAATTTGTTGAGTTTGTGACATATAGCCAGAGGAGGATTCGTGATTTAAATTTGATGGTTCAACCTTTAAAATTATGTTTAAAATGTTGAATCTTTAGCAATTTTCTATATATATGTCTATGTTCTGTGTCGACGTGAGATTCGTCTGCGTAGCATGTAGATAGGTAAATGTTGATGAGAAGTATGTGTTGATTTGGTGCAGAGGTTCCAGGTTTACCGGTGATTGGGAATTTGCTGCAGATGACTGAGAAAAAACCACACAAGACATTTACAAATTGGGCTGAAATTTATGGACCTATTTATTCCATCAAAACCGGCGCAAATACAATTGTTGTACTCAGTTCTAGTGAACTTGCTAAGGAGGTAATCACTCTTAAACCTCTTCTCTATGTTAATAAGTAAGGATTCAGGCATTGGCGTTCAAAGTTTGTCGCTAAAAGTAAACTTTGTACGGTTGTTATCCATTTTTTAGTTGCTGTATAGCTTCTTCTGTCTTAATTTTGGGTTTTATGTCCTATTAATAGCTGGTTTTAAGTTGTGAAATGATTCAATCTAGTATTTTGAGTTTTTCTAGCTAGAAAGATACTAATATATGAGATAGGACATGCGTAGTAAAAAATAGTTTAAATGGTAAGCAGAAAGAGGAGAATGTAGACACAAATGCATTACGTGTTCCTTCAGGACCACACATTTTAGTAGGAATTGGATATGTTTCATTACAAATATGTAGTGAGAGTCAGAAATATTTTAGTTCAGTCTGACTGAACGTAGCGATGAAGCTTATATTCTGACTAATGCTGTATATGAGCCCCAAAATTTCCTGATAGCTGTAGATGCAACCTGCGTAGTTTCAGTACTATATAGCCGTATCTCCAATATGTTGTGGCATATATTGGCGGTGTATCAGCGAAAATTCCATTTTCACTACACAGCTGGTTGAGGCTTTATAAATTTCTGATAGTATCAGAGAAAATAATATAAACATGAAGATCCTACTAAACTACTCTTGAGGTTGGACGACTAACCGCAGAGAGTTTAGCACCAGTTTCCTTGAAAGAGGAGAGCTTGAGATAAGACAGACACGGAGTAGTGCAATGTTCAAGATATTGTTATCATGTAGAAAATATGGCTCGGTAATATCAACAGTACAGTGACGAAATCACCAATAGGTTGAGGTATAAGCTAAACACATAGAGGCATGCTTGATGCTCATTTTAAATTAATCGCTTTGTCATTTGTGTGGCTTATATATCATATATGTACTCGCGATACTTGATATAGAGAAATTCTTTTTGAAATCTTGCTATTGTGCTTGTTCATCTTTTTAGGCTATGGTGACTAGATTTTCGTCCATCTCAACCAGAAAGCTAACAAATGCATTGAGAATCCTTTCTTGTGATAAGAGCATAGTCGCGATAAGTGATTACAATGAGTTTCACAAGACAGCGAAGCGCCACATACTGACCAGTGTTCTAGGACCAACTGCTCAGGTTTGTCATTTAGAAATCGGACTCCATATTTTGAATTATAATTTGATTCTCTTCATTTTTTTCATAGACTCCGTATCTAACGGGAAGTACTGCTTAATATGCAGAGGCGCTTCCGTATCCACAGGGACACCTTGGTAGAAAATGTGTCTAAGCAACTACATGATTTGGTTAGGACTGATCCTAATGAAGCAGTTAATCTCAGGAAGTCATTTCAGTCAGAACTTTTTGGTTTAGCATTGAAACAAGTGAGTTTCATCAGTATGTTGTTATTTTGGAAACTCCTTTAAACTGCACGATCATTTTAAATGTTTTAACTTCATTTGCAGGCTTTGGGAAAGGATATCGAGGCTATTTATGTAGAGGGACTCGACGCCACTGTTATGAGTTAGTTAATTATGATAGTTAGTTTACTAGTCTAATCAGTTAGTTAGTCTGTTCAATTAATTAGTTAGAGTAAGTTTGTTACTGATTCCTTTCCATCAACATGTCAACTCATTAGTTAGTTAGAGTTTGTTTTTCTCATTCTGTATAAATGTGTGTTCTCATCATAATGGAAATCAATTTTTTGATTCCTCCCAATTATGTGTCTTCCTCTCTGCTCTCTCTCTTTGTTAATTGCATCCATGGATGACTATCCATGGTCATGAGGTATTCTTCACATGGTATCAGAGCGCGAGGTATTTCGATTTGTATGTGCATCTTCGTTCTTGTTCTGGTTCTGTGTTGATTTTTCGATCGTTTTGCTAGTTTGAGTTTTTTTTTTTGGATCTGGTTCTGTGTTGATTTTTCGAAGTTGGTTGCTTTGATTGCTTGAGTTTTTGGATCCGCTGTTTCTCTTCACTTAGATCGATTTATTCTTGGTGATTTGTTTGTTTTGAATCCACTATGGTGATTGAGGGTGATTCTTCTTCAACTGAGAATGTTGTGACCAACAATGGCGTTGATCTGAGTTCCCCTTTGTATATGCATCCCTCCGATAATCCAGGTGTCTCGTTAGTTCAAATTCCTTTTGATGGAGTAGGGTATAGATCATGGAGACGAAGTGTTCTCAGAGTCTTGTCAGTTAAGAATAAACTGGGTTTTATCAATGGTGATTGCAAGAGGCCCGATCCCGGAACATCACAATTCCGTCAATGGGGAAGATGTGATGACATGGTTACTTCCTGGATTCTTAACTCCTTGGCTAAGGAAATTGCAGAAAGTGTGGAATATGTTTCTGATTCATTCGAATTGTGGAAGGAGTTGGAAGATCGATATGATCAGACTAATGGTGCAAAGTTATACCAGATTCAGCGTGAGATCAATGAACTATCACAGGGAAATTTAGACATTACTACTTACTACACTAAGATGAAAAGGTTGTGGGAAGAGTTGAGCACATTGCATATCAGAACTCAATGTAACTGTAATTGCACTTGTGGAGCTAAGGATAGTGTGTTTAAGGCAGAGCAGGATAGGAGATTGATACAATTCCTTATGGGATTAAATGAGGTCTATACTGTAATTCGAGGGAATATCCTCATGCTGAATCCATTGCCTTCCCTAGCACAAACTTTTTCTTTGTTAGTACAGGATGAAAAACAGAGAGAGATTAAACCTAATACTCAGGTGTTCATGGAGTCTGCAGCTTTGAATGCAGGCAATTCGGGGAAGAAGGTCATGGAGTCTGTTGCTTTCAATGCAAATGGCTCGGCAGGAGCAAGTACTTCTAGGTCTACAAGGCAAAATTATTCTTCTACAAACAACACCAACACCAATTTTAGAACTAACTATTCTCAGACCAATTCCTACATTGGTAACAGGACTCGTATTATATGTGATTACTGCAAGAGACCAGGACATATCAGGGACAAATGCTATAAGTTGCATGGTTACCCACAGACAAATAACAACCCACAAACAAACAATTATCCAAATTTTAACAATCAGAATGGATACAGAGACAGAAGCAACAATCAGAATCCCAGGTTCAACAAGGGTAAAAGTCTTATGGCTGATGTTCAAAGTGGTTGTGACACAGGTCCCCAATTGACAAGAGAACAATATACACAATTTGTGGAGCTATTACAACAGTTTCAGATTGAGAAAGACAATGCCAATCAGATGGACTTTGCTGGTGGTAATGCAAATTTTGCAAGTATGATAGCATGTACTTCTTCAATTGATTTTGGCAAGTTATCTTGCAGATGTTCTCACAACAAGAATGACTCTTGGATCCTTGACTCAGGAGCCTCCAATCATATGACTTTTGACATAACATTCCTAACAAACATTACTTATCTCCCTTGCCCTTTATTGATTACTTTACCAAATGGTTACAAGGTGAAAGTTGTGAAAATTGGTAATGTGGTACTTGCATCAAACATTGTTTTACAAGAAGTGTTGTATGTGCCTTCTTTTAAGTACAATCTTGTTTCCATTAATTGTCTTTCAAAATCCATACCCAAAAGCATTGTGCATTTTTCTGAATCCTCATGCATTCTGCAGGCCCCTTCAATGAAGAGGCCTCTGGTCATTGGTGAAGCAAAAGATGGACTATATTTTCTATGTTCTAAGTGTCCTGGTGCTGCATGTGCTGCTTCAACTACTTCCACTACTGGCTGCATGTCAAGTCAAGATGTTTTCAATTCTAAGTTTGTTTCTGTCCCTACTTCTTCATGTAAACACAGTACCTGTGATTCTAAGTCCAAGTCTGTTTCATTTCCTGCTTCTTCATGTACATGTACTCAACACTGTGTTTTAGGCAATAAAAGTCCTAATATTTCTGCTTCTTTTCTGACTCATGCTTGCAATGATGTGAATGTGTTGTGGCATAATAGACTTGGACATGTACCTTTTGTGAAAATGAGAGAAATTAAGTCCATACCTGAGAATTTTTCTGCCAAACAACCTTTCCTTTGTAATATTTGCCCAATGGCAAGGCAAGAAAGACTACCTTTTCCTCACAGTACCCATACTTCTACCAAAATCTTTCAATTGCTACATATAGATCTCTGGGGTCCCTATCATATGGTGACACATGATAACTATAGGTATTTTGTCACTCTTGTTGATGATTATAGCAGATGTACATGGACTCAATTGTTGACTTGTAAAAGTAACACCTTAGAAGTCATCAAAAATTTCTTGTCTATGATTCAAACTCAATTCAACACTTGTGTTCAAACCATAAGAACTGACAATGGGCTAGAATTTGTCAATACTGAAACCACAGCATTTCTTAAAAACAAGGGAATAATCCATGAGAAAACATGTCCCTACACACCACAACAAAATGGGGTGGTGGAAAGAAAACATAAGTACTTATTAGAGACTGCCAGGGCTCTCCTTTTTCAATCTAAATTGCCTCTTAAATACTGGGGTGAATGTGTGTTGTGTGCCACATACATTATTAACAGGCTCCCCACTTCTCATATGAAAGGCAAATGCCCTTATGAACTATTATATAACAGTAAGCCAGTTTACTCCCACATGAGAACATTTGGCTGCCTATGTTATCCTACTCTTCCAAAACCTCATAGGGACAAATTCCAAGCCAGGACCACACCACACATCTTTCTAGGTTATCCTTTTGGATCAAAAGGTTACAAAGTTCTCAGTCTAGCCACTAAAAAGATACACATCTCCAGGGACGTAGTTTTTAAAGAAAGCATTTTTCCTTTTGCTGTTCTTCCTGATGTCTCTTCTTTTCCTTCTGTCTTGCATTCTGTGCCTTTCATAGATATTGTGCATCCTAACATTGAGTCACAACCTGTACAACATGTTGAAAATAATGTAATTGAAGCAAGTGACATTTTACCTCACACTTCACCTAATCATGTAACTGATTCTCCTACCACAATTCATCCCTCTAATCCTGAACCTACAGTCTCCTGCAGACCCTCTAGACCACATAAATTACCCACATACCTTCATGATTATGTTCTTCCCAGACCTATGACTAAACCTTTACAAAATCCAAATATTTCCCTGAACTCTGCCTTCTTCAACCACCAACACATACCACCTGAAGTCTTGGCACTTGAGAGTCAATCACTTGTGAGAAATGTCAGTAATGATGATGAACCTTCTTCATATGGGGAGGCTGCTATGAACCCTGCCTGGCAACATGCCATGACACAGGAGTTTGAGGCATTACATACAAACCACACTTGGGATCTTGTTAATCTACCTAGTGGCAAGAAGGCCATTGGCTGTAGGTGGGTCTATAAAGTAAAACATAAGGCTGATGGGACCATCGAAAGATTCAAAGCAAGACTTGTAGTAAAGGGATACACCCAAGAAGCTGGAGTTGATTATACAGAAACATTTTCACCAGTGATCAAGATGACAACTGTGAGAGCTTTACTGGCCACAGCTGTGAAGAAGGGCTGGAATATATTTCAACTTGATGTAAATAATGCATTCCTTCATGGAGATTTACATGAAGAGGTATATATGGAGGTTCTTCCAGGCTTAGTGGTACACAAACCTGGGTTGGTATGCAAACTCAACAAGTCCCTATATGGTCTTAAACAAGCCAGCAGGCAGTGGTATGCCAAACTGGCTGAGGCTTTGTATTCAAAAGGGTATACTCACTCATTGAATGATTATTCCTTATTCCATAAGAAGTCTGAAAATTCCAGCATTTTTGTTGCTGTCTATGTAGATGATGTAATTCTAACAGGCACCAGTGATTCTGAGATTGAAGAACTCAAAATCTTCCTCCATGACAAGTTTAAGATTAAGGACTTGGGAAGGTTACACTATTTTCTTGGGATGGAAGTACTCTACAAGGAGGATGGACTTATTATCTCTCAAAGGAAGTTTGTTCTTGACTTGTTAAAAGACTACAAAGTTGCAAGTATGAGCAGCTGCAACTCTCCACTTGACCCTACAGTGAAACTACATGCCAAGGAAGGAGCTCCCTTATCAGAACCTCTCTTTTATAGAAAGCTTGTTGGGAAGCTGAATTTCTTGACTAACACTAGAATGGATATTTCATACAGTGTGCAGCATCTCAGCCAATTTATGCAGGACCCTCGAGAACCTCATTTACAAGCAGCTTTTCACATATTGAGGTACCTCAAGGCAGACCCCACTCTGGGAATTTTCATGTCCCAAGATCAATCATACAATGTTAAGGCCTATTGTGACTCTGACTGGGCTGCATGCCCTGACACCAAGAAGTCTATAAGTGGTTATATTGTCTTGTTAGGCAACAGTCCACTCAGCTGGAAGTCCAAGAAACAAGAGACTATATCTCTGTCTTCAGCAGAAGCAGAGTATAGGGCTCTCAGGAAAGTTGCAGGAGAATTAGTCTGGCTCAGCAGACTATTAACAGAACTCACATTGCAATTGCCTATGCCTATTGAAGTATACTGCGACAGTCAATCTGCTCTGCACATAGCTAGAAATCCAGTATTTCATGAACGCACTAAACATATTGAAGTTGATTGTCACTTTGTGAGAAATCTACTTCAGTCAGGCCTTATTTCACTACACCACATAAGTTCTGATAATCAACTGGCAGATATATTGACGAAGACATTGACTGGGTTTAAACATTCTACAGCATTGAGCAAGTTGTCAGTGTTCTCCACACCTTCAACTTGAGGGGGGGTGTTATGAGTTAGTTAATTATGATAGTTAGTTTACTAGTCTAATCAGTTAGTTAGTCTGTTCAATTAATTAGTTAGAGTAAGTTTGTTACTGATTCCTTTCCATCAACATGTCAACTCATTAGTTAGTTAGAGTTTGTTTTTCTCATTCTGTATAAATGTGTGTTCTCATCATAATGGAAATCAATTTTTTGATTCCTCCCAATTATGTGTCTTCCTCTCTGCTCTCTCTCTTTGTTAATTGCATCCATAGATGACTATCCATGGTCATGAGGTATTCTTCACAGCCACTTTGCCAAGAGAGGAATTACTCAATATCTTAGTGCTTGATATAATGGAAGGTGCAATTGATGTGGATTGGAGAGATTTCTTCCCCTATCTAAAATGGGTTCCTAACAAAAGCTTTGAGCACAGAATTCAGCATAAACATCTGCGCAGGGAAGCCGTGATGAAGGCCCTAATAGCAGATCAAAGGAAACGTATCGATTCGGAAGAGGTGATCTTCTTCCTCCTTTTAAGCAGACACTTATTTCCACTCCATAGTCATGTTTAGACCTGGGCTAATTATCTAACGTGGCGGAATCTATATACAGGAACTGAACAGTTATATCGACTACTTGTTATCTGAAGCCAATACGTTAACAGAGAAGCAAATTCTGATGTTGCTTTGGGAGGATATTATTGAAACATCAGACACCACACTAGTGAGTACAGAATGGGCAATGTATGAATTGGCGAAAGATCCCAAACAACAGGTAGTATCATAATCATGCCCACTTCTTGTTTTTGCTATTCTATTTCTCCAAAGGTTGGTTGTATCTCACGGCTGTTAATCACGTAGGAACAACTCTTTTTGGAAATTCAAAATGTTTGTGGATCTAACAAGATCACAGAAGAGAAACTTTGCCAACTTCCATACTTATGTGCTGTCTTTCATGAAACATTGAGGAAGTATAGTCCTGTACCTATTGTTCCTCTAAGATATGTCCACGAAGACACTCAGGTAGGAGGGTACTATATTCCTAAAGGAACTGAGGTAATTAACCATTTCCCCCTACTTCTTGTAAATTAAAATTTTATTATCTTATCAAGTGATGTAAACTCCGCATGTGTGAGCTTGCTTACATTGTCATTCCCAAGCCCGAGAAGGGTTGTGGTTGGCTGGCAGCCAGTGTAAAACTTGTCAGTTCATGATCAATCCTGATAATACAAATATCGTTGGGACGTGCCCAACCTAGGCACACATTTACAAAAAATGAGCTTATATGAAGATGTGGGAATTCATTGTCGTTGTTATTATTTCTTATCTAGGTAACTGAATTAGTTGTCCATATACATTTTGTACGCAGATCGCAATAAATATATACGGTTGCAATAGGGACAAGAACGTGTGGGAGAGTCCTGAAGAGTGGAAGCCTGAACGATTTCTTAACAGAAAGTATGATCCAATGGAATTGCAGAAGACAATGGCGTTCGGGGCTGGAAAAAGGGTATGTGCTGGTGCTCAGCAAGCAATGACAATTAGCTGCACAGCTATAGCTAGATTGATACAAGAGTTTAAATGGAGCTTAAAAGAGGGAGAAGAGGAAAATATTTCAACAATGGGTCTTACTACTCATAAACTTCACCCAATGCTAGCTCATATCAAGCCAAGAAATTGAAAGGGAGTCTTTAATTAGCGTAACAGGTAAATTTATTGTCATGTGATCAGGAGGTCACGGGTTCAGACCATGGAAATAGTCAGAAATGTTAGATAAGACTGCGTATATAAGCTCTTGTGGTTCGACCGTTTTAGTGCATCTGGCTGCCCAAGATTTGAACTTTCTACTCTGTATTAGCAGAGCTTGCTATTTTGTTTATGAATTTGAACATCTTTCTTTAACTTATCCAGTTCGAACTTAGTCCAAGTAAATTCAGTATCATTATGATGATAATTTTTAGCATTTCATTGCACCGTTTGTCCTTCAAACGGGTTGATCTTTAATTTTTGCCTTTTGCAATTGAATCTATGTCTCACAAGATATAAGTTCTTTAAGGGCATAAGACATAACTTATGATGAGAAAATATGAACTTATGTCTCACGAAAAAGTTATTTGCCTAGAGGCAAACCAATATACATAGGTAAGATTTTCAATAAAGATAAACATCATATTTTTTCACAAATAAGGGGAGAAAAAAAGGTTGAGTCAGAAATTTGTGTGTTATATAAAGAGATGAAATCGACAATGCGTAAAAAAACAGAAGTGAGCAGAGGGAGATCACATCAGATAAGTGACTGATTTCGTAGTACTATTTCTGGGATTAAAGCACCGGTTTTTGTTTGTAACTATCTCTAATTCTGAAACAAACAGACACATAGAGATTAGAGACTGGTTACAATTTTAAGAAAACTAAACACTAAGGGGTCGTTTGGTAGGGGGGTTAATACCTCAGATGGTCACTCAACTATCCAGTCTTTCCTCAGAAAGTCACTCATGTGAGTGACTTTTTAGTGAAAATTAAAAGTTGAGTGACTTTCTGAGGCAAAAGTGGATAGTTGAGTGACCATCTGAGGTATTAACCCTTTGGTAGGGAGTACTAGGAGAAATAGTCCATGTATTAAGTATGGTATTATTTAGTACTATGTTTGGTAGGAATTTTAGGCTTATGTATAATCCATGGATTAGTTATACACCCTACATGGTATTATAGGATGTATAACTAATACCTTTCATTTGGTGGTATTATTAAGGCTTAAGTCATCGGCAGCCCCTTAAAGTTGTTCGCATAATTCATTTAGACACCTCAATTAAGACCTTACCTATTAGACACTTTAATATTAACGAATATTTATCTATTGGACATAAAATGACAACTATCATTAAAAATATTGTGCATGTAATTCACACATAATTTTGACAAAATCACGAATAGAATTACGACACGTGGCACATGGGGGGGACCATAATTTTAATTTTGAAAAACAAAAAATAATTTTCAACCTTTAATAATAAAGAAAATTAAATTGACAAAAAAAATCTCTCCCCCATCCCCACCCATCTAACATATTGCCCTTACTCCTTCGTCTTCTTCTCTGTCACTCTGCCATCTCCATCCACCACCGATTCCTCAGGCGATAACAAAAAAGAAATATCTCCCCCACCCCATCTTGAACACACCCACCAAATCCTTTCATCTTTCTTTTTCTTCCCGTGTTACTCATTATAAGAATAATCGACATCGATAAATTATTTTGAAATCGATAATGAAGAGAAATCAGAATTATATAAAAAAAAAAATTATTTGAGGATAAATAATTGTTATCTTAGTAAATTGATCACTTACAAAATGTAAATTTTCAATTTTAAAAAAAGATAAACTATCAACTTTTAAAATTGAAAAGACGGTAACTAATGTAAAATTGAATAAACCATCTACATTTACACATAAAAATTGCAAGTTGTAATTTTAAAATGTATTCAATTCTATAAATTGTTCAAAATACAAATAATTAGGAAACCGCACAAACAATATATATATAAGATCACAAACGTCATGTGGTGATATATTTGCCTTTTTAATTAGTTAATGTTAAATAACTCACATTTCAAATATTGTATTATTTGTATTGGATTTATTTAGTAACGAACAACTCTCTCTAAATAATTTGTAAGCTAATTTATTTAAATAAATTTACTAGTACAAATATAAAACATAAAATCAAGGAAATAAACAAAATAATTAAAATGATTTGAGGGATATTTTTATCTTTACATAGACTTATACCATGGTATTATATCCCATGTATTACTAATACCTCAAAATGGAAGGTATTAGTAATACATTCTATTATACCATATAGGAGGTATAACTAATCCATGGATTAGTTATACATAGACCCAATTTCCTACCAAACATAGTACTAAATAAAATCATACATAATACATGGACTATTTGGTTTAATGCAGCCTACCAAACGACCCCTTAATTTTTACAAATAACCAGTTAAACCAGTTTTAACTTCCTTCTTGAGTTCTTGAGCAATCTCAATTCAGTTTCATGCCAAGACTATTTATTTCAATTGTGCATTGTTCTTTTTTCGGGTCAAATACATAAAATATTTAGTTCAAATTTTATTTATCTCTTTTTTAGATGCAATGGTTATTCGTTCAAAGGTGTATTTCTTCTTTTCTTGGCCTTGATTAGAATATAATATCTTTAGCCAAAAAAATTTATAGTCAAAATATTGTTGTTCCATTTTATATTATTTTATTTCTTATTTGTTTCAGAACTGGCTCCGAAAAGATGATTTATATAATTAGTAAACTTAAAAAGGTAAAATATATATTTTTTTCTACAGAAAAGCCACATGGATTAAAAAAAATATTCCATGTAGCAGTGCGTGTGTCAGCATTTAAGGGGGTTGTGAGAATAAAATTACCAAGTTGATGGGAGTAATTAGGCCAACGCCAAGTTTAGGTGTGCACCGAATAAGACTCGACAAGTTTAGGGGGTCATCATCTATTTGCTTTGATGTAAGCCCAATAGAAAAGACACCACTAAATTTATAACAAAAGGCATCACTAACAAGATTCACATCATTTACACGGATGCCTGGAGCACCTACAACCTACAATTGTCTTGACTTGGTTATATGCAAAGTCATAGATTAACACTTTGTATAGGGGCTGAGAGAAATACTCTCTTTTGTCAATCTGTTACTTAACTATACCTCTTGTATCTTTGCATCTCCTTAATGCTTTTTTTAATGAAACATATTAATTACTTCATCAAAAAAAAAAAAAAAGATTCACTCAGACAACAATTCTGTTTTGACTGTTGATTTTATGTTCTGTTAGAAGGCCCTTATCAAACAAGAATTATCTGCTAGAAGGCAAAGAGGGGTCAAATACCAAACACATCAACTCTATAGAGAGACAAAACTAGGCTTCAAGTCCAGAGGGAATTTAGTTTCTACCTATGAAATATTTTTTATGTTGGGAAATAATGTTTTTGACATATATTAAACATTTGAGAAAAAATGAACAAGCTCCAATAGAAAATATTGAAAAGGGAAAATATTTCGAAGATGATCATGAATGTTTGGAATCCATATTATGCAACCAGATGGAATGGAAAAGGTTGGGAAAATAACAATAAATAAAAAGATAAAACATGCAAAAGAACTCACCAAGGTGTAAGAGCCACTAATGTTGAATTTTTTCATGAATCGCACTAAATGAGGGAAATTGGAAATGAAAGATTCAGCAGCCAATTTCTCTTCAGGTACTGATTTCATGGACATACAGCTCTTGGTGAAAGAACCCTGTTTATCTTGAGAACTAGTAGGTTTCCTGGTTGCTGTTTGAGCACGATAGTTGAAAGGATTCAATACAAATTCAGTGTGAGGACGGACAGCTAAAATAAGTTAGTTAATTGTCCTTCAAATTACCTGAATCTCCACTGCTAATCTTTGACTGAGAATGGAGCTGATGATTCTTCAACATATTACCATGTTTCTCTTTGTCAGGAGTACATCCTTTTTTATCGTATGTCATAACCTTCGCTTGATTAGAATTTGATCCCACTTTCCTGGACTTACATCCAGAATTTTTTGCATAATCAATAACTAGTCCTTCATCAACTACCTTACTACTGTAATCACTTCCTTCCTTTTCCACCCTAAGAACACGCACACGCAATTCACACTTGCGGACAAGCTCAAAGATGCAGGTATCTCCCAAATCAATGTTATTGTCGCGAACAAAGGATAACCACCCTCCGCAAAAGGTATGTGATGTTTGTACTCTTGTAGTCGGGATTGAATTCACAGTCCAAGTTTTCCCTTTTAAATTATGAAGTAAAATCTTCACCTTGCAGTTGGGAAGGTGTTCCGTGGCAAATTGGTAAGGGATGTGCTGCCAAAGAAAATATGAAGGAGATCAACAAACCAAGTGATGCACATGCAGGAGTGGTGAAAGAAAAAATAACCTTGTCTAATCGTTGCAATATTACTCCAAACTAAACATCAAATAAAGGCAATGTCACCAGAGTGATTCATCTCCTAAGATGAAGCAAATCCACATGGAAAAGTTCAGGCATACAATAAATTAATCACTGATGATACAGAAGACTACAAAGTCAACTGAATGCCACAACTCCTTGGGGGATTAGATTGTTGGAAAATATACTTCCTCCATTTCAATTTGTTTAAGACCACAAGATTAAAGCGCATTTTGGTACATTCTACATGTCTTTGTTTTAAAACCACGAGATTCTAAAGTTTCCATTCTTATTAAACTGGGGCAAAGACCTGACAAACAAATTGGAACATAGGGAATAGATAACAACATCAGCCATATCAACAAAATAGGCTTGTGGTTCACTATAAAACAAGCAGGTTAAGGACAAATATGCAGTTAGTAAAACAAACAGAAACATCATTAGGCAGCTCAGATATTGTTGGCAACAAAACTATTACAACCAAAACAACTTTACCACATTGCACATAATCCTCAACGACAACACATGTTTAAAAAAAGATTTATGAAAAATGCTGATTGGTCAATAAAAATCGATTTCAATGCTATTTTTTGAGTTTAGCCAATTCATCATGAAAGGTAAAAGGGGATAAAGGAACCGTGTGTTGATTATCCTGCAAATATAAGTTGTCTTCCTCCATAAAAGCTCATTTGATGCACTTATTGATAGTAAAATATGTTGAAGCAATGCATTACAGTAGCTAAGACTACTGTAAGATTTTGTAGTTGCAGCAAGACATTTCAAGAAATGTTAGTTTAAAGAAAACAGAAGACCTACTCACCAGGGTGTATGAGCCACTGATGTTGAACCTCTTCATAACTTTAGTAAAACTGGGGAAACTTGAGGTAAACAAACGGGCAACCTTTTCTGCTTCCTGTGCAGGCAACCACATATCTTTCTCGGAGGAAGCATTGCCTGTTTTCACCTTTGCTTTAGATTCAAAAACCAGTTACTATTCCAAATCATAACTAAAAATTTTGTTAAATAGTTATTTCTAACAGCTGAAATTTCATTGCCATTACGAAAACTAAAAAAAAAAAATTGGTTAGGAGAATTGCAGGGCAAATATTATACAAACACTTTGCACAGTAAGAAACATTACAAAGTTGTAAAGAATCAGGCAACACATGAGAGAAGTATGTTCTGAACTTAAAATATACAAATAAAAGTGTCGACTCTCTAAACACGTAGATTTTCGAGAAGGCAGTTGCACAATTCAATGGGAAAAATTGGTGTTTTCTAAATGTCTGTGCATGATTAACATGAACTGTAACATCAAATTGGCTTGATTAAACTTATGGACAAACTAGAAAAATTGAACTATAAACAATATAACCATTCACCTGGATTGCTAAAGATTATCTTTGCTTGAGCTGGCACAGCAATGGTAACTTTACTGTTTAATGCATCTCCAGCATTCTCCATTTCATCCAGAAAACTAGCAGCATAATTTCTTCCTGCATATGAGCAAACTGCATCTTCTGGAGTGTACCCATCCTTGCTAGATGCAAGACCATGGGTATCCTGGCTACTTGTGCATTCGGAAGGGATCTCGGTGCTTCTCATTTTCTTTGGTACAGCTTCACAACAAGGCAATCTAATAAAACAGAGTTTCCTCTGTCTCTTTTTTTCAGAGCAAGATAGTACAAGGCAGTTGCTCCTTGACTGCAGTCAGCGTTATAAGAAGCGTCCTTCTCACATGAACTCTCGTCAAATAATTGCACAGTGAAATGCAAATCACCATCATATCTGAAAACCAAAGAATCCCCTGTTTCAAGGCAGTGATCTTTAACAAATGAAACCCATCCATTGTGGAAGAATAAACCATCATCTTGCTGTATTAAGTCCACAGGCCAAGCATTTCCACTGGGACCCACCAAAACTGTTGTTCCCGAATCCCTTCCTTCCATATGTTTAATGAATTTTGATGGAATTTTCTGCAATATAGGAAGCAAAACAATTAATAAATTTTGCAAGAGTTGATAACATAAAGTTCTTCAGAAGAGTTTGTTTTTAAAATAAAATAACTTCATTTTAAAATGCATAGGCAAGTCGTTCCAAGAGCAACGGATACTGATCTCAATTACAAAACACTTTATACTGCCTTAAAATAACCATGTTGCAAAGTATCACACGCCTGACATAGCTCATTCATATGGAGCCGGTCACACACCTATGCAGGGCCCTAAGTTAATCCCCCCCCTTATACTCTGAACGCTAAGATCTCAGTTTATAGCTTATGAAGCTCATTAAACTTAAACAATGAATGTACCATTTGTCTGATATGTAGCATATCGAATACTCATATCTGTATGACACAATTGTTTACTAAGTGAAGCAAACATAGCTTAAAGTACCAAAAAAGAACTACTAAAACAGCCTAAATAAAAAGCAATCTCAATGCAGCATTCACTGTCATCATGCATTTGTTAATGAGTAGTCCTTATAGTTACACTAAAGTTTGTTGCTTTGATCAAAAACAACATTCTTAGCCAATGAATAGTCCTTATAGTTACACTAAAGTTTGTTGCTTTGATCAAAAACAACATTCTTGGCCAATGAGTAGTTTTTATAGTTATACTAAAGTTTTTTGCTTTGATGCAAAAACAACATTCTTAGCCAATGAATAGTCCTTATAGTTACACTAAAGTTTGTTGCTTTGATCCAAAAACAACATTCTTAGCCAATGAATAGTCCTTATAGTTATAGTTACACTAAAGTTTGTTGCTTTGATGGAAAAACAGCATTCTAGGCCAATGAGTAGTCCTTATAGTTACACTAAAGTTAGTTGCTTTGATCAAAAAACAACATTCTTGACCAACCCCTTTCTTCAAAACACTTTTGCTCATTTGTTACAATTAGCCCAAATGCAGTAAGAATAGCAACAAACCCAACACATGAAAAGATTTAAGTCTTTTTTTTGACAGAATGATATATAGAGGAACAAAAAAGAAAAATTCAACAAACATGAATGTACCAACAAGTTGTGAAGCTAAGAGCAATATGGCAATGTGAACCAATGATTACCAATTTTTCAGAATTCATGGAAGGGTTAAAACCCACAAGAAAATGAGGCCTTCTTGCATCCAACATCTCTATTTCCCCTCTTTTTCACCTAAATTTTGAAGCTAAAACCCTAAAGAACCCCACAAAATTCCTTCAACCCCATTTTCTTAGAATCTGGGGATGTGAAATTAAGCAAGTAATCAAACACACAGCAATCAAAATTCAGAAAGCAAATGTTGAAAATCGAGAAAAAAATGGAAATTAATTGACTCGTAAAAGAAGAAAGTTTCAGATGAAAATTAACAGTTTCTGCACAGAGCAATGTGACCCGAGCGAGCTGGTGGGGATGGGTGGGGTGGGGTGTAGTGGGGGTGGGGTAAAGGAAATTCCTGAAATACCCCGTGGGGTAAAGCGTGAGTTACACGTAGAACAGAATGGGGAAATCAAGGCGCGTGGGTTAAGTGAAGAAACAAAGTACAAACACTTGTCATTAGGATATAATCCAAATGATAATTAAGATTTAGGATGAAAAAATAGAAAAATTTAAGCATTCGATTAGTCATGGGAGTTAATGATTATTTTAACAGTTTTTCTTGACTTAAATTTATTTTTCTTTTAATTGATTCGAGTTACTTCAACAATTCTATTCACATTTATTGAAATTTTAAAGCAATGTTTTACATGATCCTACATAAAAAAAAAAAAAATACAGAAGTCGAGAATTAAGATATATAGAAGATTAATAGATAGTTGAGTATGGTTGTTCGTAAGATGTCCTCTTGTATTTATAGTAGCACGTAGTATTTAATAATTATGTAGTTTCTCATTTTTATTTATGCTTTTTACTATGTGTTGTTCTTTTTTGCTTTGTTGCTTGAAATTTTGTTATCTTAAATTGATGATTTAAGCATATATTTCATCATTCTCAGATTTCACGGCAAATTATCTTATATTTCCATTTTTATATTAGCATGGGAGATATATATGCTATAATTAACCCACCACCTCCGATGATCCATTAGCAAATTTCTTCGCTGATTCATCGCTATTTATGCTCGTATAGATAACATAAATTCATCGATAATTTGTTGCTAAATAAAATTAGCGAGACAAAAAAATTAGTAGTGGAAGCTGCAATGGCTGATGGCTCAATTAGAGAAAAGTAATAAAAAATATTGACTGATTAGGAGTAATAAAACTTCTTTTTAGCAAAAGTGAACTGTTACGTGCACAGCCATACATTGCAATAATAGCTAATAAGGGCATGCGCACTGCAATTTAATTTTAATATTATTATTTAGATTTTGATGCTAATTAAAATAGTGGTCAATGTTCATTCGAATATTTTAACAACTTAAAAATAGATCGACTGTATAATTAATTGGAGTTTAATTTGCTTAGATTTAGATTATTAATTTGATTTGAGTATTGTTGTCTTGAGAAATCAGGGGTTATAAGAAGGTGGAGACTTGGGGGTTTACTTAATTCGTAGCGATCATAAATAATAAATCAATTTTCACTTTATTGTATTGAAGTTGATAAATTATTTTTTTATGACTTAGAAGTCACATAAGTTAATTTAAGTAATATAAAGTCACAGAGGAGAAAATAAAGGATAATTATATATGATATTTGAATAAAATTGAATGACTTTTTAGTTAAAGAAAATTGATAATTCTAAAAAATATATTTACATTATAAAATATAATTTTGTGACTCGACATCCTGTGAGTACAGAAGTAAAGTTGAATAACTTTTATATTACCAAATACAAATTATAACTTCGATATTAGTAAAATAAAAAATTAATTATTGTCTATGAAATCAAATCACAATGATGCTAATTTATTAAAGTGCTTTTCATGTGTGTCCAAATCTTGTTTTTTGTATAGATAGAGAATATGGAGGGAGCCAATTATTTCTTTACGAATTTGGCAAGACTTATAATCATTTTAACATAAATTTCATATTTATATAAAATAATTTATTCAATATGTATATATATAATTTATTAAAAAAAAATCACTAAACTCAAACTACTAACAAAGGCAAACACCACTATATAAAGTGAAGGACAAGATAATATACACACCAATTCAGATAACAGCAATGAGTGAGCAATTAGAAAAAAACGCACTCGTTTGGCCATAAATTTTTTTAAAATATGGTATTAAAGCTATAATTTTAAAATTTTGAAATTATGTTTAAAAATGCATTTCATATGAAAAAAAAATTATAAATGAAATTCTCAAAAATTCAAAAACTAGTCTAAGTCAAATTTTTATAATTTGAAAATATTTAAAAATAAAAATTGACCAAATTTAATTATAAAATAAATATTTAAAGACAAATATTTAAGAATCATCCAAAAGTTATTATTAAATAGATATTTAAAGAAATTCTCTTAATAACTATCCAAAATCATGTTCAAAAAGACATTTAAAAATATTTCCTTTTAAAGATTATCCAAAATATATAGTCAAAAGCTATCAAAATTGATGCATGGTAACAAACTAACAGGACAGAAAGTGTCTAGCCAGTCTAAACACCTACCACCACCTCTGTTTTTACCTTTATTTTTCTTCTAAAGAAACCTCCAAAGATTGCAACTTTTGATAATTAATAAGTTAATTTGTCTTCTTATTCATCAGTTTCTTTGCAGGCATCAATTTCCCAAAAGGTAGAATCTTTTTTTGTTGATATTGACACATGTTCTTCCAAGCCTATACATAGTCACCAACTTTTTTTTTATTTGTGATTTCAAGTTATAAAGTTTCATATTTTTTTTTGGTTCTTGAAAACAGAAGTTGTTTAAAAAAATGGATGCAATTTTGAATCTTCAAGCTGTACCATTAGGAACTGCTCTTACTGTAGGTGGTCCAGTTGTTGCTCTTGGTGGGATTTCATTTTGGTTACTTAAGGAATATGTTAATGATCAAAAAAGGAAATCTTCAAATTTTCTCCCACCTGTTCCAGGTAAATCCATTACTTTTGAGTTTTTTGTATTCAATTCTGCGGAATCTTAGTAGCTCGACTGTTTGAAACTTGTGGTGATGGTTTGATTCTCCACCTTGTAAACCTCGCCCCCATTTTTGGATTGAATTTAATGGCCCCCAACACATGTAGATTCAGGATTTGAAGGTTATAGGTTTGTTGTAGTTAGCTCAAGTTAATATATAATAATAACTGTGTTTATAATCAAACATTTATAGATATTTAGTGGATTTTTTTAATGAATTTAGAATTTCAAAAAAAAAAGTTATTGGGTTCACGTGAACAGGTTTACTAACCCTGCCCCCAATTTGTTGAGTTTGTAACATATAGCCAGAGGAGGATTCGTGATTTAAATTTGATGGTTCAACCTTTAAAATTATGTTTAAAATGTTGAATCTTTAGCAATTTTCTATATATATGTTTATGTTCTGTGTCGACGTGAGATTCGTCTGCGTAGCATGTAGATAGGTAAATGTTGATGAGAAGTATGTGTTGATTTGGTGCAGAGGTTCCAGGTTTACCAGTGATTGGGAATTTGCTGCAGATGACTGAGAAAAAACCACACAAGACATTTACAAATTGGGCTGAAACTTATGGACCTATTTATTCCATCAAAACCGGCGCAAATACAATTGTTGTACTCAGTTCTAGTGAACTTGCTAAGGAGGTAATCAAAATAAGTACTCTCAACCTCTTTTCTATGTTAGTAAGTTGGGAATCAAGCATTCGAGCTCTAAGTTTGTCACTAAAGTAAGTCATTATCCATTTCTTGGTTGCTGTATAGCTTCTTCTGTCTTAATTTTGTATGATGTCAAAAGGTTTTATGTCAAGTTTTTCTAGCTAGAAAGATACTATTATATGAGATATCACACGCATAGTAAAAAATAGTTAAAATGGTTAGCAGAAAGAGGAGAGTGGTGACGGAGAAATGTAGACAAATATGTGTTCCTTCAGGACCACACCATTTAGTAGGAATTAGATATGTTTCTTTACTAATATATGTAGTGAGAGTCAGAAATATTTTACTTTAGTCTGACTGGACCAGGGGGATAAAGCTTATAATCTGACTAATGCTGTATATGAGCCCCAAATTTTCCTGACAGCTGCAGTTGCATAGGTTTCAGTACTATGTATCTCTATCTCCACGTACCTATAGGATCCAACTTAAAGTACGTGTCCCTGCCTCTCGATGATCACTAAATGGATTGTATTCCTCAGTGCCTCTTTGCTAAGACTAGGCCATACTACGAAGGTGAAGCAGTTGGTGATTTAGACAACTGCTATTTCCATATTTGGTTTCTATACATCACTGGATTATAGGTTGGTTGCTCTCTGGAAAGACCTCAACTGTTCTACTGGAAAAGCTTCGGTTGTTGAGGTTCTGAATCACCGTACTAGATATGATAAAGTAGTGTCATGTACCACCTCAGTCGTGGTGTATCAGCAAAGTTCCATTATTACTATACAGCTGGTTGAGGCTTTATAAATTTCTGATAATATCTGAGAAAATACATAGAATATGAAGATCTTATAAACTAATGTTGAGGTTGTACGACTAATTGCACATTGTTGCACAGGGCTTAAAGTATTTAGCTCCAGTTTCCTTGCAAGAGGAAAGCTGTTGCAATGTTCAAGGTATTGTAGTTCTTTATCACGTAGAATAAGCATCAACACCAAAGTAACGACTCACGTGTAACATTGACACTACTGGGGTGTCATCACCAATAGGTTGAGGTATAAGCCAATATATAGAGGCATGTTTGGTGCTTATTTTTTAAATCACTATTGTGTCATTTGTCTGCTTATCATATCTATACTGATCACAATACTTGATACAGATTTAAATATTGTCCTTTTCGTCTTTTTAGGCTATGGTGACTAGATTTTCATCCATCTCAACTAGAAAGCTAACAAACGCATTGAGAACCCTTACTTGTGATAAGAGTATAGTTGCAATAAGTGATTACGATGAGTTTCACAAGACAGCGAAGCGCCACGTACTGACCAGTGTTCTAGGACCAACTGCTCAGGTTTGTCATTTAGAAATCGGCCTCCATATTTTGAATTATAATTTGATTCTCTTCATTTTTTTCATAGACTCCGTATCTAACGGGAAGTACTGCTTAATATGCAGAGGCGTTTCCGTATCCACAGGGACACCTTGGTAGAAAATGTGTCAAAGCAACTACATGATTTGGTTAGGACTGATCCTAACGAAGCAGTTAATCTCAGGAAGTCATTTCAGTCAGAACTATTTGGTTTAGCATTGAAACAAGTGAGTTTCATCAGTATGTTGTTATTTTGGGAACTCCTTTAAACTGTGCGATCATTTTAAAAGTTTTAACTTCATTTGCAGGCTTTGGGAAAGGATATCGAGGCTATTTATGTAGAGGGACTCGACGCCACTTTGCCAAGAGAGGAATTACTCAATATCTTAGTGCTTGATATAATGGAAGGTGCAATTGATGTGGATTGGAGAGATTTCTTCCCCTATCTAAAATGGGTTCCTAACAAAAGCTTTGAGCACAGAATTCAGCGTAAACATCTGCGCAGGGAAGCCGTGATGAAGGCACTAATAGCAGATCAAAGGAAACGTATTAATTCGGGAGAGGTGATCTTCTTCCTCCTTTTAAGCAGACACTTATTTCCACTCCATAATCATGTTTGGACATTGGCTAATTATCTAACGTGGCGGAATCTATATACAGGAACTGAACAGTTATATCGACTACTTGTTATCTGAAGCCAATACGTTAACAGAGAAGCAAACTCTGATGTTGCTTTGGGAGGCAATTATTGAAACATCAGACACCACACTAGTGAGTACAGAATGGGCTATGTATGAATTGGCGAAAGATCCCAAACGACAGGTAGTATCATAATCATGCCCACTTCTTGTTTTTGCTATTCTATTTCTCCAAAGTTTGGTTGTATCTCACGGCTGTTAATCACGTAGGAACAACTCTTTTTGGAAATTCAAAATGTTTGTGGATCTAACAAGATCACAGAAGAGAAACTTTGCCAACTTCCATACTTATGTGCTGTCTTTCATGAAACATTGAGGAAGTATAGTCCTGCACCTATTGTTCCTCTAAGATATGTCCACGAAGACACGCAGGTAGGAGGGTACTATATTCCTAAAGGAACTGAGGTAATTAACTCTATTTCCCTACTTGTAAATTGAAATTTTCTTATCAAGTGAGGTAAACTCCGCGTGTATGTGCTTTGCTTACATTGTCAGTCCCAAGTCGAAAAGGGTTGTAGCTGGTTGGCAGCTTAGAGTAAAACTTGTCAATTCATGATCAATCCTGACCATTCAGATATCATTAGGACGTGCCCACCTAGGCACACATTTACAAAATGAGCTTATATGTAGACGTGGGAATTCATTGTTGTTGTTATTATTTCTTATCTAGGTAACTGAATTAGTTGTCTATATACATTTTGTTCGCAGATCGCTATAAATATATACGGTTGCAATAGGGACAAGAACGTGTGGGAGAGTCCTGAAGAGTGGAAGCCTGAACGATTTCTTAACGGAAAGTATGATCCAATGGAATTGCAGAAGACAATGGCGTTCGGGGCTGGAAAAAGGGTATGTGCTGGTGCTCAGCAAGCAATGACAATTAGCTGCACAGCTATAGCTAGATTGATACAAGAGTTTAAATGGAGCTTAAAAGAGGGAGAAGAGGAAAATGTTGCAACAATGGGTCTTACTACTCATAAACTTCACCCAATGCTAGCTCATATCATGCCAAGAAATTGAAGGGGAGTCTTTAGCGTAACAGGTAAATTTGTTGTCACGTGATCAGGAGGTCACGGGTTCAGACCATAGAAATAGTCTCTTCACTCATGCAGAAATATTAGATAAGACTCTGTATAATAAACTCTTGTGGTTCTGCTGTTTTAGTGCATCTGGCTGCCCAAGATTTGAACTTTCTTCTCTGTATTAGCAGAGCTTGCTATTTTGTTAGTTTTAAGTTATGAATTTGGACATCTATCTTTAGAACTTAGTCCAAGTAAATTCACTATCATTATGATGATAATTTTAGCATTTCATTGCACCGTTTGTCCTTCAAACGGGTCAATCTTTAATGTTTGCCTTTTGCAATTGAATCTATGTCTCACAAGATATAAGTTCTTTAAAGGCATAAGACATAACTTATAGTATATTATGATGTGAAAATATAAACTTATGTCTCACAAAAAAGCTATTTGCCTAGAGGCTAACCAATATACATAGGTAAGATTTTTAATAAAGATAAATATCATATATTTTCACAAATAAGGGGAGAAAAAGAGGTTGAGTCAGTAATTTGTGTCTTATATAAAGAGATGAAAACGACAATGCGTAAAAAAAACAGAAGTGAGCAGAGGGAGATCACATCAGATAAGTGACTGATTTTGTAGTACTATTTCTGGGATTAAAGCACAGGTTTTTGTTTGTAACTATCTCTAATTCTGAAACAAACAGACACATAGAGATTAGAGACTGGCTACAATTTTAAGAAAACTGAACACTAAATATTGAACTCTTTTGCTCATTCATTAAACATAGGACTAACCAAGAGTTGTCAAATGTCCTTTTTCGCCTGCCACTCCCACTAAACTTTTCACACAATATTGGTATCGTTAGGAGGTGAATTATTTATGTATTAATGAAATTAGTAGACGTCCTTCATCTTAAGTGAGGCGATTTGTTGGTTTCCTAAATTTATTTATCTTTTTTTGACATACTCAAATCTGTTAAGTTTAGATTAAAAAAAAAATGTGAAAGTATCCATTAATTTTGACCCTCGATTTTCTCTAGTGTTCGATTAACAGTTTATAATTCCAATATAATAGATTGTGTTATTTTTCATGTTACGAATAATATTTGGTGAGTTGTAGTGAGCACCGATTTGATAAGAAAGGATGAGTGGAGGTGAAAAGGGGGACCCACAAATTGCTTCCCACGCTAACCCGACAACCTCAATTATACTGTCGGCTTCTCAAATCCCTAAAACATAAAATCTCCCATTATTCTCACTTCTTCCCATGCGTTGCGATTTGATTTTCATATGTGCTGTTCGATTATTTTAAATATATGTTTATATAAAATTTCATTTGTTGTAATTTTTTATTTGATGTATAGAATTTATATTAAAGTTGAACTATTTTGAATGTGTATCACTTAAGACTCTATTTAATAAAAAGAGTTGAAATCTCTAATTAAGAAAATAACGATCTTATCCACAGAAGACTCTATCTTCCTTGTCCTTTTCCATTTTAAACTATTTTATTTCACCCCACCCTCACTCGTTAGTCTGTAATTAGGATGTTCATGATTTGGTTTCAATTTGAATTGATTTTTAATATAAAAAAAAATAAAATATATATATATATATATATATATATGTATTAATTTATTTTATTGATTTAATTCATTTTTTACTCATTACATGGGTAAATGTAGCTACATGTTCAAGTAAAGCAATAGCTTTTGTTTATTTCGTATATGATACATATAAAAAATACGTTAAATATTTGTAAATATTTTATTAAAAAACTAATTTTATAGTCACAAAAGTCTCTACCAAGTAACGATAAACTAAAAGAAAAAAATTGAAAGCCATAATAAAATTTAGTCGCACTAGCATTTGTAAATGTGAAAAATAGATATTATAAATGTAAGAATTTTTATTTGAGTGAGCATAAGCCTATCTACCTTTTATGTTGCACGTATGAGGAAAATGACTTTAAATGTAGTGGAGTATACAGATAATTTTTTTAAAATTACAGGTAAATTTTATATGAATATTTGAATTATAAGTTGATTAATTTTTTAAAAGCTTTTATGTATATTCTCAAAAACACATTATATTAGAGTCAATATTAAGAAAAAAATCATTCAAATATAAAATCAAAACAAATAGTAATTTAAATATCTAAATGAAATTTAACGTTGTCGCGTATTCTAACTTACTTTTAATCTATTGACTTTGTAAATTTATAGACTTTTTAGGGGCTAAATATAAAGTCATTTTTTATACACAAATTTTCCAAATTAATTATTTGCTAACTGTCATTTCCATTAGTCAAAAGGAAGTCCTGATCATGTCGTCAAATAGGTTCAAGGTGGTTGGTCCTATATATTGTCATGTCCATAGTATTTTTTTTCATATCTGCTTAGACAGGGCAAACATTATGAAATAGATAAAGTTACTTTATAAATTTATAATATTTTACTGTGAGATTAATTATTCATTATATATATAAAAAAAAAACTTATCCCATCATTAAGTACTCGCAATACAAATTAATTTAAATATAAAATAAAATAATTTTATATGTTATAGCAAAATTACTACTCATCTTTTATCCTTCATACCAAACAATCAGTAAGAGCAAGAAAGTGATGGGTAAGTGGTGTGCATTTGGTAAATCCAAATTGTTTTAATCAGTACTTTTAAAAATTTAAGCTCAACTCTTTTGTTTATAATACGTAACTCATTATAATCAAGTCTGATATGATAATTTTAAAGATTAAACAAAAATAATCTATAGCTAGAATATTATATATTTTTAATAATATTTGCATATATATAGTTAAATTCTTTGTAGATGCCATATGATAAAACCACACGTTTTTTTTTTCTTACATCACATGTAATATTATTGTCCAAACAAGATAAGGTGAACGTAAGAGATTGTCAAGTAAATTTTGTGAAAAGTTGCATGTGGAATAAAATAGTGGTAGATAATATGCATAAAAAATGCGCCGCTAACATCAAAACAATCACAAATCATGAGAGCACTAACTAATGGTGCAAGCTATACAAAATATATGCACCACTAGTTTAATTTTTTACTATATATAAAACTATCATGAAAAGCTTTTAGCATTATATATAGTATACTCATAGAGACTCAAAAGTTCAAATACTAGATTGCAATTAAAAAAATTCAAAACACATATACTCCAAGAAAAACACTTCAAAAGAACTAGAAAAAATCAATATCTATAATATATATGGAAAGAGAGTATTGACGTAACTGGTAAAGTTATTGTCATATGATCAGGAAATCATAATTTTAAGCTAGGAAAACGACATTTTACAAAAATGTACCCTTGTGGTCTTGCCATGATCTCCGGACTCTATGCATAGCTAAAACTTAGCACATCAAGTTGTGCTTTATATGCATGAAAAATAATTTTTACTTTATATATCCATGTAGTATTTTTTTATGAAGAAAGTTCGGATTGATGAATATAATTAACTTATGCCCTTAGCTCCACTCCTACTAGATTGTGACTGGATATATTATTATTATTTTTATATAATATTCACATTAGAGGTCTGACTGATTCAGATTTATATGCACAGTGTAGTGTAGTGGTGGCAAATGGGCGGGTGGTCAACATAAAATGGGTAATAATTCAACCCGCCCATATTTGATATGGGTAAAAATGGATTGGGTAAAATACTAGTTTATCCATCTTTTCATGAGTAAATAGTACTCTACTTAAGAATTCAACATGGAGAAAATATTTTAGTCTTTTTTTAGATGAAAAATGTTGAAAATGCTTCATTTAGTTTTATTGTATCATAAAAGTAAAAAAAAAAATCGTATAACTTTTCAATATAAAATAAAATTATGTAATAACAAGGGGAAAATATTTTTAATTTCAAAGTAAATGAATATTTGCATTTTAGGACTAAAACATGCTTAATGCACTTTAAGCAATGTCAATACTAATACATGATTTGCTATTTTACACTATTATTTATTATCCAATATAAAATTAAACAAGTAAAAAAATATAATTATAAGTAACAAAAGAAATTACATTTAAAATCTATATTTTTGGAGGGCCAAAGACTTCACCTTTTCAATTATAGTGAAAAATAATTAGTTCTATAGAAGAACATAAAAAACAAGAGAAATTACGATATTTTTAGTGATATCATGAATTTATAGTGAATAAAAGTTAGAAATTTAACCATTTGACTAATTCATACTTTATCCATATTTTATGGGTTGAACATAGGTATCAACCCATATTTTACCAATTTAAAAAATCACTCTTCCAATCCATTAAAATATGAGCGGGTTAGACAGGTTACAAAAATATGGGCTCATCTTACCGACACTAGCACAGTGTGTAACACACATTTTAGGGGGGAAATGTTTTCTAGCAAAAAAAAAATTAAACCGAAGACTTTTGATTAAGGACGAAATATGAGTCGGAGTGAAATAAGTAGGTTTGCACCGGTGATTTTGGAAATCAGTCAACTGATTTTAGCATGTTCTAAAAGTTACAATGATAATCTTTGGTTATCATCATTTGGAAACATCTTTACAATTGATAGATGACTAAATAACAGTAGCTCGTGGCTCATGCCATAATTTTCCATTTTTTGTGTGACCCATAATGACCACCAAAACTAACCAAGTATTGATAAAAGGGAAACAAAACATACCAATAAAAAAAATTGACATAACGTTAATTTTTTTTAATGATCTAGTATTTCAAATTTATAAATTTAATTAATTTAAATTTGTGTCAAATAAAGATCATGATTGACCGACTTTCACATTAAACTGTAGGAGTATATTTGTGTACGTACTCCAAAGGTATGAATATTACATCAAACTAATTTTACATGACTCGTGTTTTTCTTTTGTTTTTTGTACTTAAGATGGTATATAAAACGTGCTTGAATATGTGAATGTTAATTTAGATAAATTTGTTCTTATCACTACTTGTTTGATTTACTATGCTTGAGGATTTCGAAAGAAACCTCCTATCTACGCTAAGATATTGATTATTCCATTTTTTATTCTATATCATTTCTGATAAAAATATATATAAAAAGTTAAACAAGTGCCTTCGAACTGCGGTCAACTGTTTAAGTACAATGCAGTGATGTCAATTTCAATTTGACAAAAGTAATATATCTGATCAAAAGTCCAGTATAATAGGCAGTGAACGTGGATCTCAAGGGGCCTCAGTCTCTACTTAGTTGAATGATAATGAAGTATGCGTGAGCTCGTAAACACAAAACTCTCCACCAATCTTACTTGTGATCAGATTACACATCTATTGATAACAATCATTTTTACTTATTATAGCTATTAGAATATTTATACTATTATCTCCGTTTAAAAAAATGACCTAGTTTGGCTTGAAACGGAGTTTAAGAAAAGAAATAAGACGTTTTAATCTTGTGGTTTTAAATTAAAGTTATGTCAAATATATCAAAATACTCTTTAATCTTGTAGCCTTAAATATGCCACGCGAAAAATTAAAGTTAAAATGTAGCCAAAAAAAAAAAAAATCATTCTTTTTTAAACAGAGGGAGTAACATATATAAAACTCAAAGCTCATTAAATGTTAATTGTGATTTCCTTATTAGTAAATTGTCTACTTGAATACACTATGTTTATCCAAGAAAATCCCAAGGGCTTGTTATAATTATGACAAGATATTAGAAATGTTTAGTATAGTAAAATCTCGCTAAATCAATATTCAGTAAAATTAATAATTTCTTTAAAATAATACTTTTTTCAGTTTTGACTAGGGCCAATGGAAAAAAAATCACATATTTTTAATAAGATAATATATTTTCAAAAAATCCCTATATAAATATATAGTCCAATCAATATTATAAATTAATAATTTTTTAAAAGTATAAATATATCTAAGACAATTTAGTGAAATATGATTCTATTGTATTTTGATTTTTGTTAAAATTTAAATCTAGTTGAATTTCATCTTTAACATTTCTTATTGCATTGAAAAGTTCTGGTGTTGTCTTTTCGAACTGCACCATAAAATTGTGAAGAGTTCTAGATGTGATAATTGTCTCCTAATGTGTAACTGGTTCTAAAAGTATTGTACAATGAATCATACAAATACATTGTACTTTATGTATAAAAAAAATGTACAAAAAAATTATTTTTTTCATGTGAATTCAATAAATATGATACACAATTCAATAAATAAAAGAATTTTGATGTATTATACTATATGTATAATAAATTTATTTTTTCATGTGAATTTAATAAATATGACAAATAAATTAGTAAAAATATAATGAATTTACACTCTGTTTGGATCATTGTTACCCATTGTATTGTATTGGATCGTTACTATACCTACAATGTTTGTTTTGATTTTTACTTAAAATATATTGTATTGTATTGTATTGTTAAATTTCGTTGTTACGTAACAACGAAAATCCCTATTTTATGGAACAATCGATTTGGTGTGTTCCCATTGTTACTTAATTTCTTTTTCCAATTATATCTTTACATAATATTTCAAAATATTATTTTACCCTTTATCTTATATTATTTAATTCTAGCTAAACTTCCTATCGTAGAATAATTAAGGATATTTTAGTAAATTTATAAATTACAATACAGTACGATACAATCAAATCAAATAATTAAATGTTATTAAACAACAACAAACAATACAATTTAGTTAAACATTGTATTTACCCTACAATACATTATAATAGAGTACAATATAATATATTGTAAAATAATTAGTAACAATGATCCAAACAGTGTGTTAATGTAATCAAAATTTAGTTCAGTGAGGTTTTAATGTAACGACAAAACCATTCTGCAATTTCAAAACCTTCCCCCATCCATATATATATGTGTGTATATATAAGAATCCCACTATTTCACGCCAAAACAAAGATTTCTCTTTTCTCTTTTAGCTCTCTTTCTTTATCTCTCTCTCCTTTAAAAAATCAAATCTTTGTCCTCTTTCAACGTACTATCTTACATAAAAGAACACACCCTTATTTCACCTGAACAAAACAAGCTCAAAAAAAGAAAAAAAAAATGTCTTCTGAAATCGGCGACAGACGTCCGGCGAGACTGCCGGCGCCGGTAAACGGAACACGGCCATCGGAACCAGAGAACTTGCCGTGTCCACGTTGTGATTCTACAAACACAAAGTTTTGTTATTACAACAACTATAATCTTTCTCAACCTCGTCATTTCTGTAAGTCCTGTCGCCGGTATTGGACACGTGGCGGCACCTTAAGGAACGTCCCCGTCGGCGGCGGTACACGGAAAAACTCCTCCCATAAACGCCCCCGTATCAACTCCAGTACCGGCAACGTTCAAGAACACGCCAACCCGATCACAATGATGGGATCCGAGTCGGGTTTGGGTTCCGGGTCGGGTTCGATGTCTTTGATGGGTTGTGAAGTGAACTTGAATGAGTCAGTACATGAAGGTGGAAATGGTACGTCGTCGTTTACTTCGTTGTTGACAGCTCCAGTGGGGGTGGGGGTGGGTGGGTTTGTGCCATTAGGTGGATTTGGGCTTGGGTTAGGCGGGTTCGGTCTTGGGAATCTTGATTGGCCCATGGAGCAAGTAGGCGGCGGAGGGAATGGCGGTGACGGCGGTGAAAATGACAAGTGGCAGCTGAGTGGCGGTGAGATGGAAGGCGGCGGTGGCGGCGGCGGCGGAGGAATAGGTGGTGATGATGAATGTTTTGGGTGGCCTGATCTTGCTATTTCAGCACCAGGGACAAGTCTTAAATGAAGTAGAAATAATATTATATTATATTATATACTTTTAAGAGTAGTTTCATGGAAGAAATCGAAAAAAAGGTGTTTTTTTTTTTTTTTTGTACTTTATTAATGGTCTCTTGTCTTTTTGCAAGTTTTTTGGGGTTGCATGGATTGGTTTGGCTGTAGGAATTTTTACTAAAAACTGTTATAGTAGGCAAAGCTATTTTTGCTTGTTGGGCAAGTGTTGTTTTTGTTGTTGTAAATGTATTTTTGGGAGTCTTCCTTTTTCTTTTTGACAGAAATAGGTCCCAACTTTCATGAAATGAACAATATATTTTCTTTGTTAGTTTTCATGAATGTTGTTGTTCTACCTACATGCGCGATTAAATAGAACAACTAAAGGTTCATATGGTTGCATTACGAATAACTTAATAACTTGAAATTTGAGTGATTTTACTGTTTTGTTGTTTGTTTTGCCTTCTTCCATGGTGTGGTTATGTTGCAAAAAGTGTAGTACTTTTGGTGATTTTACTTTTTTTCTTTCTTCTTCTATTGGGTTTGATGGGTCCTCCAGTTTATTACTAAAAAATGTTCCTATAAATCAAAAGTATTTTGTAGGTTTGTTAGGGAGAGAGGGGGCCTGTTAGGGTTGTGTTATTTCAAAAAGCCTTTTTTCCAGTTTTGAAGGGGGGCCCTTCCCTTTCCCTTCGACCCCTGTCACATAATTGTCTAAAGTTAACTTTTAAAAAACTCCTGATTATATGACATTATCTTTTTGATAAGTGTTAAATGTTTGAACAAGTGATTAATGAAGTTGGTTGAGAACGATGAAATTTTATATTTAAATTTGAGTAGAGGCGTAGGTGATTTTGTTGCCATTTTGTTCAAACTTCGATAGATAGGAATTATTTGATGATGAATAACAAATACTCTATAAAACTATTCAAGATACGTGCAAGTTATTTGAATATTATAATTTTATCATTGAAGTTATTCAGATGATAAGTATTCTTTTGATCTATAAGACGGACAATTATAAAGTAGTAGTAATTAATGAATGGCTCCAAAATGAAGTGTCAGCGCCCGGGTTGATATGCACCACCGACCGTGGCCGATATAATGGAATTTGATACCCAATCCCAAACGAATTTCTTACTTTTGCATCCCAACTTTTCCACTAACAATTAGATTCCATTAATATATAGGATAGTATATTTCCTCCGTTTCATATTAATTTTTCATATTATCATAAATAATTATTTCAAATATTTTGTCATTTTACAATACTAAAATAGAACTAGTTGAATATTTCATTTTACTCTTATAACTAATTCTTCTTTCTATTCTTTTTAGTTTTAAACGATTTTATAAATTTCAAAAAGTTTTTTAAAGATAAATTAGTAAAACTGTCATTCTTATTCATGATTTCTTAATGAATATTATATAAATAAATAAAAAATAGATAATTACTATGAGACAAATACAGTATTGTACAAACTTTTTTCTCGGCTAAATATGGATCGACACTGCAGGATGAGGGTGGCGTTTCTAACACATTTTTTCTCTTACTTTTAGAAGTTCTAACTCAAAACCTCTAATCAATGATAGAGAAATTTTATTTATTTTATCACAACTCCATTTTGATTCCTGTGCAAGCTAGCCTAATTATGTACGTTCGTTTCCAATTTGCTTCTATACTACTTCCTCTGTTCTATACTCCTTAGATAGACATCTTGCTAAAGTAATTGTACGTCCCATATTATTTGATTACTTACTAAAACCAAGATATAATTAATTAAATTTCTCATTTTATTCCTACAATTAATATGATCTTTGGAAGTTTAAACAAATATGGAGAATCTATTTTTTTTTTCAAGAGGCTAACTAATATAAATAAAGGACAAAATAGTAAGTTAATCAATCTAGTAATTTTTTTTTTTAATAACAGTGTAAAATAGAAAATATCCACCTAATATTGGACCAAGGTATGCATGCATGAGTTTGTCAATGTTCATACCAAAACTCTTCAGCAATACACACCGAATAAAACCACTAAATTAATTGAGAAGCAAATTTAAACTTTTGAGTTTATGGGTGTGTTTGGTACGAAGGAAAATGTTTTCTCGAAAAACAAGTAGATTTTAAACTTATTTTCTCATGTTTGGTAGGTGAGTAGAAAATATTTTTCGAAAAAGATTTTTTAGTGTTTGATTAATGAATGAAAAATAATTTTGAGAAAATATTTATTTTTACTAGAGAGTAGAAAATAATTTTTGAATTGAAATTGAAAATATTTTTTTAAAATAAACTTAGATTCTTTTTGGGAGGGGCGGGGGGGGTTAGGGGTGAGATAGGGTAAAAAAATAAAAATTTGAAATTAAAAATATTTTTTAAAAGCAAACATAAATT
>NC_064283.1:3108490-3119198 GCF_019186545.1 Solanum stenotomum
GGGTGGGGTAAAAAATAAAAATAAAAAATTGTAATATGAAGTTGGAGAAGAGTTTTGGAAAATGTTTTCCTTAATTTTTTAAGGGAAGTAATTTTTCTTAAATTTGAGGAAAATGAGTTGATTTGAAAAATATTTTCCAAAATATTTTACCAATCGAAAATTGAAAAACATTTTCCAAAAAATGTTTTCCTTTCATACCAAACACACCCTATGAGTTATGATTTTAGAAAGACTTGAACAGAACCTCAATACTAATCGAGAGATGGATTCAAACTCTTAAAGAGTATAAATCTAGAATTTTTTTTTTTTTTTTTTGGATTCTTGCTAGAAAAATTATTTTTATATATTAAATGATTTCTTAATACAAATACAAAATTTTGATTAGAATTATTGAATTCTAGCAAACTTGTAGCTCGAACCTGGCTTCGCCCATGCAGGGGCAGACCTATAATTCAGTTACAATGTCATAGTTGTTTTCAAGTAATAATTACAATAAGGTGTAGATGTCAAAGTTAACATTTGATTCAACAACAATATACCAATGTAATCCTATACTTACCTGATCATGCGGCTTGTGTAGGTAGAGAGATTATATCCGATAGACCCTTAGTTCAAGCAAAATTAACACTGATGAGAAACTAAAATCATCTACTCTACAAAGACTAATTCCATCTCAATATCCTTCTTCAATACTGCAAATGCAACAATGCAAGAACAACTTTTGAACATGAAATTGCTTTATATGTATAACAGTAGGGATATAGATATATGTGAGTCATTTGTATAACAGTAAAGGTATATATGAGTCACTTTCATAACAAGAAGGAGTATTATCAATTCTAAATGACAAAGTTGAGGGGTATATCAAACTCTTTTCCCATTTATCAAATAAAGACCTAGTGCATTAACAAGTTGAAAACTGAATCATCCTGCAAACATTCTAGTTTCTATAAAATGTGACTTTCGAGCGATTTCATAAGCATACAACACCAAATTTCAAAGGTAGAAAACAAGAACATGTTTGTACCTATGGCTTTTATACATATTCTTCTTCCTCCCCTCCCCCCGAACCAACCAACACACGCGCACACGCACACGTTGTTTCTCCACTTCACCTTTTCTCAAGCCTAGAATAGAAACACACATTACAAACTACTACTAGCAAATACAAGTTTACATACCAAAGCGCGCATTTTATTCATGATCTATCTCTTAGTTGGGCTTGAAGAACCGGAGTTTAAGTCCATTATTAACCATACTCCAAATTCCTCCGATCGAAAAAGCCAAGCTAAAAGCAACTCCTAGCCATCCAAGGATCCAGTTGAAATACCAATTAAAGCTGTACTTTGTAGGTTTCTTTATGAGGACCCACATGAAGCAAGGATAAGCAAACGTTACCGGAAGTGTGAGTCCTCCTAACAATCCTGCAAGACTTGACAGGAACGGAAGTGCCACTCCGATAAAGAACGAAACAAATCCGAAAAATATTCTGAAACCGGAACGGACCCAAATTGAACATGGTTTGTTGGTACGGCTAGTGTATCCAGCTTCGAAACTGTCAAATGCTGGCATGGAGTATATTTGGAAGCTACTCAAGCAGTTGAACACGACTAAGAGAAATGTCATGGCGAGAAGTCCTCTTGGAATATCGTGAATGTGGAAGGCGTATAGTGCACTTAGCATTCCTCCAGATGGCATCTGTAAGGAATTAATAAGTATGCGAGCAAATCAGAAATAATGAGGAAAACATATATAGTCTGAGCAGAGGAGTACACCGTTCTACCAAGGATACATGGCCGTGGAAACAAATGCAACAAGAAAAAAGGTTTGTGGATAGTAAAGTAGCAAGAGTACTACCAAAACATATACTCCTTCCGTCCCAATTTAAGTGTTTTAAATTGATTGGGCACAAAGTTTAAGCAATAAAATGAGACTTTTGAATCGTATGGTCTTAAATTAAAGATGTGTGTAGTCCTTTAAATCTTATGTGCTTAAACTTGTCATGTGGAATATTGGAATTGAAAAACTTACTAAATATAGAAAGAGACATTGTTTTTTGGGATAGACAAAAAAGGAAAGTAAGACACTTAAATTGGGACGAAGGGAGTATTATAATACTTTGGAAAAGCTTTTTCAAACGCAAAAATGAAATATATATTACACTGTCAAAATAATGTGACTGAATTCAGTAGTTATGATTTGGTTGGCGGAAATAACAGAAAGATAGCTATACTTACAAGGCTTCCATAAGCCCAGAAGCCTCCAATGGCAATAGGGAACAGGCACAAGGCTATGAAGAAATAAGCAACTTTTGCTCCCTTCCACATTGGCACATGAGCTGGGTGCTTGAACGTTGACGGCATTGTTGACTGAAAATATGACAGAGAAGATATTAGTGGATATCTTTACAATCGCAAAACTGAAATGTTTCTTGTGACTAATCAAAGAAACAGTTTGTGTTTGCACATGACGGAAAAAAGGGTAAGAAAAATTACCTGAATTTCAAGAACTAAATTGTGTCCTCTAAAGGTAAATGCTATGATACCCATGGCGTTCAAGACCGAAAAGAGAGAAACTGAGTAGGAAGGCAAAGAAATGGGTTCATATGAAATGGAAGGTGGTCGTGGTTGGCTTACAGAAAGGACCCATGCCATAGTGGCGTATGTTATGGCTGTCACTGCTCCAACGAGGGAGAGTCCAGCGATGGAGTTCAGGTTCGGGAGCTGGGACAGAACAATGCAGAGGGAAGTGAAAACCAGATACCACTCCACAGTTGTTAAAGGATTCGAGGAACAGAGCGGACCACAAACAATTTGAAAGAACAGCTTCATGGTTTCTCCTCCTACGAGAATCAATGCTGTTGCGGTTCCTGCAGATAGGTAAACAGTAGGGAAGAGAGCAAGCCAAACACCCAATCTTTCACCTGAAAATGTAAAATGAATACAATAATGTTATAGCAATTAAACTGAACTATTTAAGATTTCCAACAAACTATGTTCATTTCCCTTTTCTTCAATGGAAAATAGGAGTTATACAACTCTATCAGCTTTTCATGCATCTTGCTCATTACCTATAATCAAGCACTCTCTCCGTTTAAAATTATATGACGGTGGCTGACCAAACACGAAGTTTAAGATGTTCATTGTGACTTAGGTGGTGTATTAGTGGTAGTGAAATAAATACTCATCTATTTCAATTTGTTTGCCTAGTTTTGACTTGGCACAAAATTTAAGAAAGTAAAGAAACTTTTGAATGTTGCGGTCTTAAACTAAAGATAAGCAGAATGTACCAAAATGTCATTTAATCTTGTGGTCTTAAACATGTCATATGGAAAGTACTTGATTTTCTTACCAAATGCTGCTTGCGCAAGTTCCACATATCTATTGTATCTCTTTCCAGGAACTGCTTCATGCAGCTGAACAAGGATCCATAAAGTATAGAGTTGCCAGAAATAAGCTATAGTTAAGGAAATTATTCCCCAGCTCCTGCATCGAAAAGGAAAGTTAAACGCTTTACATTTTGGTATTTTCTGACACAAGATTAATAAAATGGAAACTTAATGACATCGAACGAACGATCAGTTATTTACGACGTACACTTCAGATAATAAAAAGGTAACTTGGCTATTAAACACACAGCAGTGATTATTTGGTGGAAAATTCAATAGTAAAATAGTTCTCTCCTATTACTGAAGATGGAACATACTGTAATAAATGCACAATAGTCCACTTTGAAATTCCAGTAGCATTTAGAGATATTAGATCTTAAAGTCAAAGTGATAGGTCAAAATCATCAAAAGCAATTTCTGGACCAACTGTGGACTAAATTGTAGTGCCAAGAATGTAACGAAAGGAGTGTGTGATAGCTACAACACAAGGCTAAAAAGAAAGATATCTCCATCAAAACTCGATGAGGAAAATCCTTATATATTTATGGAATGAATGACATTGCGTTTCAAGAATATCAATTTCGTGCACAGGGTCTATCAAAAACAGTCTCTCTACCTACCTCCCAAGGTAGGGGTAAGATTTGCGTACACACTATCCTCCCCAAACTCCATTGTAGGATGACACTGGGTATGTTGTTGTTGTCATAAAAAAAAATGCTCCCAAAACTACATTAATTCTTTTTATACATTATCATTTGAAGATTTAATTAGACATGTATCTGTATTTAATTTTTAAAGTGAAAAATATCTTTAGGTAAATGTACAGAACTTAAATACTTTGATGTACCATGGGACCACCTTTCTTAAATGATGTGGAAATGCAAAAGGAAGATGGAACAAAAGGAAATAGGCAGTCTTATTTCTCAATATATGATAACAAAAAATGAGAGAGGACCTAGGAGATGTATTTTAATGAAAAGACAAAGTAGTATGAATGCCAACAATTAGTACAAGTATCATTTTTTTAGTAATTTGATTTGAAATCAATGATGAAAGTTGAGAAAAGCAAGAAAAGTAAGTCCATAGAGACAGATTTAGAAGATTTCTTGTTGGTCCACAAAGCGCGATAATTTTCTTAAATAACATATCAATAGATGGAGGGGTCCGTTTAGATGAGTGCAGTATAGTCAATCAAAGACCCCATTTTCAAAGACAACTGATATGCATTTAAAAAAGCAGTACTTAGAGGTCACAAATAGCTGAAAGATCAAGACTTTCGAGACTGACGGTTGGCTTTAAGAAAGTTTATGAAGAACAAATCCCTTATTAGCTGAGAGAGCTCTTCAAACAAAGAGAAACAAAGATTCATTGACAAACCATAGTAAGCCCAAAATTTGCTGAAAGCATGCAGCTTTGCAAGCAAATTCAAATAGAATTCTTACATACAGATCATAAAACAATAAATTTCACAAAGAAATGTAAGAAAGGTCAAAACTTTAACCAATTACACTATCAACAATAACAATAACAAGCACCAAGCAGATGGAAAAGAGAGTTCTTTAAACCAACAAAGCAGAAACCAAAAAAAAAAAACAAAGCAGAAACTTTATAGACACACCAGAATATGCCCAAATTTTTTTCTGAAAAAGCAGTCAAAAGCAGGCAGCTTTTCAATCAAATTTGAATATAACTATTACATATAGATCATATAACAATAAATTCCACAAACAAATGTAAAAAAAGATCCAATCTTTAACCTAGCACAATCAACAATAGCATTAACCATTACACAATCAACAATAGCTCATCTAACCAACAAAGCAGAATCTTTATAAACAAATTGTTTTTGAAAAAAACAGTCAAAAGCAAGCAAATTTGAATATAACTCTTACATATAGATCATACTACAACAAATTCCACAAGAAAATGTAAAAAAGATTCAATCTTTAACCAAAACAGCATAAAAGAATAGCAATAACAAACACCAAGTAAATGAAACAGAGTAAAGGGAGAGTAGCACTACCATCCAAGAAAAGAGAAAGCAACAGGCAAGACCAAAGCTTGAAACCCAATACCAGCATTAAGATTATGAAAAGCAGCATAATGAGCATTGCCATTTCTAGATTCAGTAATTGGAAGCCAAGCATCTTGAGGGTTAAGCTTAGTCAAATGCCCAACTTCTTCCAAATAACCCTTCATATTAACCAACACCCTTTTCATTGGAGTCCCAATAGGGCTCAAAAACCTAGGTGAAATAAATGAAGTTGGTGTCCATGACTTAGCATCTTTTGATGCACCAGTAGATGTATGTCCTCCACCACCCCTTGGTGATCTTTGACCTGACGGTGTTAGAATCTCAGGGGTTGATGCACGCGGTGTTGCTGGTATTGAAATAAGCTCTGTTTCTGGTCTTTCCTCCATCAATGGCAAAAAAAAAAATGTTGGGAAAAAATGAAAATGGACTAATGGGGTTATGGCCTTATGAGTCCCTTTTCTTTTTGTTGTTTAGTTTGTGTTGTTTAGCTCACTGGGGCTTTGGTTTTGGCTTGTTCTTGTCAGAGTTAAGCAAGCAAGAAAAAAGAGGTTTTTTTTCAAGAATATATAGAATGAGACTGAGCACCACATGCAATGTGTGTGGGATTGTGCAAACAGTCAAGGTGAAGTTTGAGTCTTGGCCATTGATGCAGCAGCAATCTCGAGGAGGTTTGGGTACTCAGAGATGGTTGTTTGAGAACAGAGAAAGGGGGATTTGAGTTAGTTTTTGAGAGTGAGACTGAACAAATGACTTAACAAATATTTAAAGCTGTTAATACACAGGTTTTCACACTTCAATTTTTTTTTATTAAGTACAACTTTATATTATGCTCCCTCCCGTCCATCATTATTCGTTCACTGTATTAAAAATAGTTGTTAAATAATACTTATTTAATTTAAAAAATTAAGAAATGGTTTACCCTCTTATGTCTATTTTGCTATTAAATATAATTCAATATTTAATATATTTAAAGGATACTATAACAATACTATTTATATTATTAATTTTCATAAAGTATATGTCAAGTCAATAATAAATAACTATTATCAAAAGAGAAGGAGTATTATATATGTTGAAGTGGAAGTGGCGTTAATATCTCTAAAGAGATGTGAAGGGAGTAACAATGATGAAATGAAATAATTGCTAGCATGCTAGTAAGTGTTGAATTTGGTCAAATGGTGAGAGAGATCAATCCAATGCTAAAAGTGAATATAAAAGCAATAACAAATTTAACGTAACTTTACGGGTAAAATATAGAAGAGCTACTATAATATATACTCTTTTCTATGTTTCTAATTACTTGTCCATTTTTTATTTTTTTTTCAGTTGTCTTTAAGAAAGAACAATTTTTTTTACTTATTTTGTCCTCAATTAATTACTTTGAAAAAAATAGAATTTTTAAAAAATATTAAGTTTTTAATTCATCCACTTGTTTGAGCAGCAAACAGTGTTCCTCTTCTCGTACCTTTGAATCCAGAAGTACCAGTGAAGGACCAAGAAACTACTCGACCCCATACATCTGTAACAGTGACAATGATATTATTGAAACTTACTTGAACATGAATAACTTCATAATTAATAGGGGTGAAATGGTAAACTCACTATGTCAATCATTATTTTCTTAATAGGTGTCAATTCAAAAACATACAAATAATTAGGAATAGAGAGAGTACTTTGATTATTTAGTTCAAAAAGAGATGATAAAGAAGTAGCTTAAAGTGGATATTAACACATTAGGAACTTGAGAAATATATTACGCACTATCAATCAAAAGCGAAATTTTACTACTTTAGAGCCTAATTAATTCAAATTTTCATCATTTTAGAGAGTAAAGCATTTTTATTGAAAAAAAAAAAAATTGCATCACGATGCCCCACTATACCCATATTTTCTTTTTAATTGAGGACAAGAATGTAAGCAAGAAAATTAATGTTTTCTTCACTATACCACTGTTACTTTGACTGGCAGGGGTAACGGATGCCCCACTATAACCCATATTTTCCTTTTAAAAAATATTTATTTACAGTGAACCATATTTAATTACTCCATAATCAAATAAATATATATATATATATATATATATATATATATATATTAATTAATTAATAATTTTGTGATAAATTGTTTGTGAAGACACTGTAATATACTCTTTCTATTTCATATGTGAATTTGTGAGGCAATGCACTAAAAAAGATAAGTTTAAACATAAATTAAATATTACTTTCCACTTTTGTTGTTTAGGTTATTATCAAACTTTTCTTGAAAATAGAATTAATTCCGAGTAAAATCATAAATATGAGCAAATAACTTTGTTGAACTTATTACCTAAAAATTGTAAATGAAAGCCAAAAATAAAAAAAAATTCAAACGTTTATTTTGAACTTAAACAATTCATTTGTCTTGAACAATGAATAGCCCCCAAATTTTCAGTTAATATGAAATAACATAAGTATTTATTATGTTGGTGTAATCATCCGGTGCAAAGAAGTACTTATATTTTTTGGTCCACATAAAAAAAATCACTCTCATTTCCGTGAAGATATTTATTAAGAATGTAATTTCAGAAATAAAAAAGAATTTTAAAATTTATAATTAATCTTATTAATGAACATTTGGTACCAACATGAGTTGTGGTGCAATGATGAGACCATCTCACCCTTAATCAGAGGTCTCGAATTTGAGCCATGAATATGAAAAATATCATGTTGGAAGCGTCACCCCGAATGGACCTGCAATGTGCGATGCGTATTTAGTGAATTGCAAATTTCTTACCTAAGATAAACACTCTTTATTGTTACGATGCGTAATTCATCCATTTCGAAATCTAAAAAAATCAAGAAACCATGCATCTTTATCTTTAAAATATTGCATAATCTTTTAGGTATTAGCTCCAATTTCCCTGGGTCCAATATGATATGCAGCGACTTTCAAGAAATATCATCATATGTTATGTAATTAGGAGATTAATTTGCCTATCAAAATTAACATAGTTACTAACAACACAATATCATCATATGTTATGTCAAAAGAAGATTACTTTTCCTAGGAAGCGTACATAATTTAATTACACGTTTTGCTTTTCAATTAGTTATCTTTAATTTTTATCTTTTAACAATGGAACTTCTTTAAAAAAATCATTTATTAGGACGAACAAAATAGGGGAAATGAACCAAATTAGAGAATACATTCGTTAGTGGAGTCACAATGATTTTGTGTGTTAATTAATTGTTACACAAAAAAATGGTCCCGACAACACTGGCAACAGTGTGAATCTATATTTGATTTCATTGTTTCTTGTGATCTTTTCACTTTCTTTAATAAAAATTAGTCTGCCACTATATAATTATTCTGAAAAAATCCTTATAAATAGCATTCGTTTATGGAAGTATTCATTTCGTTCGAATTTATGTGATAATATTTGATTAAATATATTGTAACAAACATTAAAATGGTTGTAGTGATTTTCTCAATTCAATAACAAACAACAGAGAAAACAAACTAATAAGTTTTGATTCATAAGAAATGAGCAATTACAATATGAAGAAAGCGAACAATAACAGTAACTATAAAGAAGAAGGGATGAGAGAACTGGGGATGAGAAGCACAATCCTTGCCTAAGCATAATTATAATTCACATAAAACCTATTTTGCTTTCAAAAGACTCTATTTATTAACTCAGATCCCACACATAGCCACTTAATCTGATATTAGGCTTCTTCGCCAATAGTGATCTAGGCCCATTCATAACAAATACTCCCTCTGTCCTTAATTACTTGTCTACTTTTGAATTGACACACCTATTAAGAAATCAATTAATGACATAGTGAGTTTACCATTTTACCCCTATTAATTATGAAGTGGATGAAAAGTTCTACATTTTTCAAAGTAATTAGTCATTTAGTTGAGGATATAATAGATAAAAAAAAACTGTCCTTTCTTGATTTGTAAAAATGGACAAGTAATTAGGGATAACTATAAATGAAAAAGTGGACAAGTAATTAGGAAGAGGGGTATAAAATAAAATAAAAAAATGAAGCGCGTGACTTTGAAAATATTTATCTGTCAATAAATTATTTCATCGATAAAATATCTATATTTACTACTCCCTCCGTCCCTATTTACTTGTCCATATTTCCTTTTTTAGTTGTCCCTATTTAGTTGTCCATTTTGACAAATCAAGAAAGGACAACAAATTTTTTCCTAATATACCCTTATTTACACTTCTTGAAAATTGTAAAAGTGTATGTTGTTTCCCTCCAATTTATTTCACTTTAATTCAAATAAGTGGTTGTAATTTTGAAGTGAAAAGTTGTCATAAGGGTAAAATTGTAACTTCACTGTGCTAATCATTGTTGTCTTAATCTGTGTGCCATTTCTAAAGTGGACAACTAAAAAGGGACGGAGGGAGTACTGTAAAGTGATTGATGATGAATAGGTCAAAGTCAAAAGAGGACATAAAATACAAATGAGAAGCTGACAATTTTCTCATTGCAGTTACAATAATTTATATCCAGCAGAGATATTCATTCAACCTATTCAAAACCAATTGAAAATCTAATTATATCTGTTTAGAGAATAATAACCCCTAATTAAGGTTTAGATGCTAAAATCTACCAAAAGGATCGAGAATGGGACATCTAATTATAACTAATGTAATTGAAGTTAAATAGTTAAATGACGAATATAAGTATATAACATGTTGTGATGCATTGTTGGGACTGTTCTACCCTTAATAAGAGGTCTCGAGTTTGAACCCTGGATATAGAGAAAATCTTGTTGGAAGCCGTTATCTCCAAATGGACTCTGCAATGTGCAATTTAAATTCAGTCGTGACTCTAATGCAGGTTCTGAACATCGGATAGAAAATAAAAAATAAAGATCAATATAAATATAAGGTATATAGAAGATAGAAAGAGAAAAAATGAGTGATATTATATTTATGAGGTAAACGTCAAAAACACACCTAAACTATTCCCTTTTTTTGAGTTTCATACTTAAACTATTGAGAGTATAAGATTCATACATAAACTATCCCTTTTTACTTTGAGAAACATATCTCAGTGGTGTGTGCAATGCACTCTCTCTTTTATTTGAAAAAACTTGACACATGACATTCCACATTGATAAAATATTCCACCTTGACAAAAATTAAATAATAAACTATTAATATTAATTAAAAATTAAAGATTAAAGTATTAATATCCATAAAAAAATATTTAAAAAAAAATAAAATGTCAATTATTTTTCTTACCTCACTCCACCACCTCCTCCACGTACCTTCTCCC
>NC_064283.1:3119303-3124345 GCF_019186545.1 Solanum stenotomum
CCCCCCCCCCCCCCCCCCCCCCGAAAAAAATTGATATTATTTTATTTTTAAAAAAGTAAAAATTTTACCCCATCCTAATTAACCCTTCGCTCCTAATTTATTTATTTTTACATTTTTCTCATTTTGTGTTAGATATGTACGTACATATATTTTTAGAAAAAAAATTCTACTAATATACCAAATATAACATAATAAATAAGAAATTAGAAAAAATCTTGTGGCAGCAAGTAAAAAATATTTTCGATGTGTATATATCTAACACAAAAATGAGAAAAAAAATTGGAAGCGGAGGGTTAGTTGGGGTGGGTAGAATTATTTTTAAAATAATATCTAAATTATTATTTGATGGGGAGGAGATGAAGTAAAAAAAATTAAATACTTTTATAAAAGAAATTTAAACAAAAAAATGGTCGGGGTGAGGGTTTGTGGAGGGCGGGGGGTGAGAGAAAGTGATGGAGTGGGGTAAGAAAAATATTTTACATTTTATTTTATAAAATAAATATTATTTTTTAATTTTTAATTTTAACTAATACTAATACTTTATTTAATTTATATCAAGGTTGAATATTTTGTCCATGTTGAGTGTGATGTGATAATTTTTTAAAATAAAAGAGAGAGTGTATTACACACACCATGATGAGAGTGGTATAAAAGAGAAAGGTATGTTTCTCAAACTAAAAAATGATAGTTTAAGTATGAAATTCATACTCTCAATAGTTTAAGTATCAAACTCAAAAAAAGGTATAGTTTATGTGTGTTTTTTACGTTATCTCTATATTTTTAGATTAGAAACAACAATAATAGATAGGCTCATTTTGAATTCGGTCAAGAGCCGCTTCATGGATCAATCGATGGCTAGACATGTAGAGATCAAGATCGAGTATTCAATTGAAAGATATATTCTGAAGTAATTGATCCATCAAAAGAACAGTTCGATGCACAAAACATCTTACGTTAATAGGGTTCAAAAAAGACGACGCCTCAAAGATGTGATGTAGACAGTCTAACTTAATACAAATATTAACGAATGTTTCCACTAGTATGTACTCCCTCCGTCCCTTTTTAGTTGTCCACTTTAGAAATGACACATAGATTAAGGCAACAATGATTAGCACAGTGAAGTTACAATTTTACCCTTATGACAACTTTTCACTTCAAAATTACAACCACTTATTTGAATTCAAGTGAAATAAATTGGAGGGAAACAACATACACTTTTTACAATTTTCAAGAAGTGTAAATAAGGGTATAATAGGAAAAAATTTGTTGTCCTTTCTTGATTTGTCAAAATGGACAACTAAATAGGGACAACTAAAAAAGGAAATATGGACAAGTAAATAGGGACGGAGGGAGTAGTAAATTTGATCCCTACACATATTATTGTGAGGATCATAGTTGAAGACAAGACTAGATGTGATTTGATTTCCTCTCGTACGACTAAATGCAATTCAAACATTGGATTATATTCATAAAATACACTTAAAATAAAGGTAAAAAAATTTGACATAAAGTGGTATTTATGGAGCCCTCATTTTTCTCACGCCATGAAACACAAAAGTGAACTCTACATAATGAATCCTGAATTATGATTTATGCTGCAACCTAACCCCACTATATATGAAAGTTTCTTCAATAAAAGTTACTTTAGAAGGTTTCGATTTTCAAATGCTACAAAAAATCATAGCAGACAAATAGCTATCATATCAAATGATATGACTAGATTTTTGGGACAAGCTTGCAATTGGAAAGATTACTATGTTTTTTGTTTTTTATTTGTTAAAAGTTTAATAAATTAACAATAAAGTTGGAAAAAAAAAATAGATGTGAATTTCTTGTAGCCGATTAGTGGACCATTTTAGTTGCTAAAGAAATTTCGATCAGCCGAAAGAAAGAGCCCACGATAGGGATGCCAATGTGCACTGTGGCGGAGCGGGTTGAGCTTAATCAGTAAAATTTTTAATCCACTCAGCTCTGCCTCGCATAACATTTTTTTTTCATTTTCAATCTATTCCACCCTGTCTTGTATAGACTCGCTCCGCATAATTTTTTTAATATTTTCTTTTTCTAGTTAAGTTTGATACTAAAAATAAAATTTTAAAAAATAAATTCATTTTTCATTAAGTTGTGTCAATTAAATAGGATAGTGACTTAAAAATTTATTTTTTAGAGGTCAATTAGGAAACATGTAAGAAATTGTATTATTTTTTATTGAACCATTTTCATTTACTATCTTGAATATTTTAGTAGCCTTACAAAAATTATCTTAATAAATAATTTTCTATCACTACTCTTATAACATGTAAAAAGTTAAAATTAAATTTGAACGCACATAAAATCTCACATAAACCCGCAACCCCCCCCCCCCCCCCCCCCCCCCCCCCCCCCCCCCCCCCCCCCCGCATTAGTTTTTTTAAAAAACACTTCAATCACCCCCACATAGTCTTAAACCCATCCCGATGCCCCATTGTCATCCCTAGATATGTGCATGTCGAATCTAACCCTTTTTATTGCCTAAAAAGTTTATAATTTGGACGTTTCAAAACCAATTTCAAATATATGAGTATGTGACGCTTAATTTTATGAGTTTGATTTGTCGAAGTCTAACTTGAGATAGAGTTTGGCTTGATAGTCTCAAACTCTGGACAAATTAAATTATTTGATGTTTGACTTGGTACCTCTATATTTTAGACTGATTTATCTAAAGTTTGGCTACGTAATCTCAAACTTCATACATTTTTGTATGAACTTTGGCATGAGAAATGCAAACTTCAGACATATCTGATGTCACTCATGGTACATCGTTTATAATTAGTTTATTTGATTGCACTTTTGCTCTCATTTGGCCGTAAAATTTTATGTTGAAACTTGAAAATTTGAGTTTTTGAAATTGTGATTTTTAAAATTTGAAGTTGTGTTTGGACATGCAATTAACTTGATTTTTTTTTAAAATTTTGTGACTGGAAGTCCAAAAACACAAAAGCTTGCCTTGAAATATTAGAAGATCATATTTTCATCAAGTTTTACTGACCAAACAGATTATTGAGTGTCAGGTGCAATTGCTAAATAGGCCCAAAAAAAAGAAGCCCTGCGATTCACACCTATCCATTGGGCCCATCATTTTTGCCTAATTAGACCAAATTTAAGCAGAAGAAGAGAGGGTAAAGCTCGGCCCACGTATAAACATGAGCTTCTACAACATATGTATAAGTAGTACATACTTGATATTTCGATCATGCTATAAACTGTTAAATTAGGTCTTGGGCCTAACTCATACACCAAAAGTTAGCTCAAAGGGAGAAGGATTGTCCAAGCCTTATAAAAAGTTCACCCATCTCATTAACCACCGATGTGGGACTTTTGTCATCCTTTAACCTAAACTAGATGACTCAAGAGTATATTTACCTAAGTTTCCCAAATTTTTGTATTCACCCACGCATATATTAGTTCCTTTTTATTTTCATTTTAGTTTTTCCCTTCACCTTTTGAAACATTACATCTATGTAAATTTTTTTTATCAAAATTCATTAAGCCCTCTAAAACTTTGAATGCAGAAATATGGAAGTTTCTTTATCAATTCTAAAGCCAGGATATAATGAGTGTCACACTATATTTCTTTTTTACTTAATCAAGTCTGCGGATCAATTGTATTGCATTCATAGATTGGTTATGTGAAAAAAAAAGGCTTAAGTCATCCATGATCCCTTAAAGTTGTTCGCATAGTTCACTTAGACATCTTAATTGTGACTTGTACCTATTGAACACTTAAATTATTCAAAACATTTACCTATTAAACACAAAATGCTTATGTGGCAAAATAAGTGTAGCTCACTCTCGTTGGGCGCGTGAGTAGATTCCATAATTTTATTAAAAAAAAATTGATAAATTTGTCTTTTTTTGACACGTGGCATACAATAACTAAAAAAATAATAGTTTAATTAATAATAATCTTAATTTTTTTTAAAAAAAAACCCACCCCACACTTCTTTTCCGTCTTCTTCACTCCATTTTTACAAAATCTATGTTCTTCCTTTTGGTTCCATTAATTTTTCTTCTTCATTTTTTGTTTAAGGAACAAATTGAGTCTGAAGAAATATATCAGGATAGATAGAGTATGTTCTTAGCGCCAATATCATTGTCGAAAGAACATCAACTAAAGAATAACCAGCCAAAACAGAAAAAATCAAGAGTTTACTGATAAAGATTGTCATTGAAGTTGTAGAAGAGTATTTCATCAAAAAAATAAAAATTAGATTGCGTCAAAAACAATTCCAGCGAAACTCTACTTTTTTCGGCAAGACTAATACGGATTTGATTTTTTTTTTTAAATTACTAAAAAATCAAACCATAAAGAACCACAACATAGAAGAAGAAGAAGTAGAATATACAAATCTGAATTGAGTTTTAAAAAGAAAGTGAATTTAGGAGTGGCGGTTGTGTTCTGAGAAGAAAAGGGGAATATGAACACGGGGTGGTTGCGTGGGTGGGTAGGGGTATTGTGCTGATAAGAAATTGGGGAAGGATGCAATAATGATGTCATGTAGTCGTGATGCATGTCTGTCCTACGATACACATCTGTTGACGTAATCAGTCCGCGCTGAATACTCAAATCAGAACCCATGGGGGCCACACATGGACCATGTATCACCGCCGGAACTAGATCCCATCGGCATCCAAATCGCTAGGCGGAGCTAGTCTATCTCATATATCTCTAGCCGGAGCTAGTCTTAATTGTGTCTCATATCCATCCATCCTCATATCAGTGTCTCAAAACTCATGCAACAGATAATTCACACATAGGATGAATAATGAATATGCACATGTCATCAATCACAATCATATCACGATCACATTATAGTATTACACATCATCTATCTCAATCACAACCATATCACGACCACATCATAGTATTACACATCACATGTCTCAATCACAACCATATCACGACCACATCATAGTATTACACATCACCTGTCTCAATCACAACCATATCACGACCACATCATAGTATTACACATCACCTGTCTCAATCACAACCATATCAC
>NC_064283.1:3126628-3320083 GCF_019186545.1 Solanum stenotomum
TGTATCCTATTAGTGATTATGTTGCTTATTCAAACCTGAATGGTTCCTACATGGCATTCCTAACTTCTCTTTCAAATGTTTCTGAGCCTCACACATTCAAGGAAGCCTCCACAAGTCCAAATTGGGTGCATGCAATGCAAGAGGAGATTGCTGCCTTAGAACTCAACAAGACATGGTCCATTGTGCCTTTGCCTCCGGGTAAAAGGGCTATTGGGTCTAAATGGGTGTACAAAGTCAAACCCAAGGCCACAGGAGAAGTGGAAAGATATAAAGCTAGGTTGGTTGCCAAGGGTTATAGTCAACAGGCAGGGTTAGATTATCATGACACTTTTGCACCTGTTGCTAAAATGGTCACAGTAAGGACTGTTATTAGCGTAGCAGCCTCAAACAACTGGCCTCTTTATCAGATGGATGTCCATAATGCCTTCTTACAAGGTGATCTCAGTGAAGAAGTGTACATGGAAATGCCACAGGGATTTCAAAGGCAGGGGGAACAAAAGGTGTGTAAGCTGCTGAAGTCCTTATATGGCTTAAAGCAAGCCTCCAGGCAGTGGAATATAAAGCTTACTGAAGTATTGTTGGATACTGGTTATACACAAAGTTCACATGATCATTCTCTTTTCACAAAAAAAAATGGTCATGAAATAGCTGTGATTCTCATCTATGTAGATGATCTGCTTTTGACAGGAAATAGTCTTCAGTTGATACAAGAATTGAAAGACTCACTGCATAACAAATTCAAGATGAAAGACCTTGGTGATCTCAAATATTTCCTAGGCATTGAAATCTTGAGATTCAAAACAAGTATACTGCTTAACCAGAGGAAATATGCACTTGAACTAATCTCAGATACTGGGCTTAGTGGTGCAAAACCAGCAAATACACCTCTAGAAGTTAACATTAAACTCACCACAGTAGAGCATGATGAATTACTTGGAGTCACTGATGATTGTGTACTTAAGGATGTCACAAGCTATCAGAGGTTAGTTGGTAGATTGTTGTACCTTACAATTACTAGGCCTGATATCAGCTTTGCAGTTCAGGTATTATCACAGTTTATGCAGCAACCTAAGGTGTCACACTGGGAAGCAGCTTTGAGATTGGTAAGGTACATCAAAAGAAGTCCTGGTCAAGGCATATTATTAAGCAGCAAAAGGAGTTTACAACTGGAGGCATTCTGTGATGCAGACTGGGCTGCTTGTCCTAACACTAGGAGGTCTGTAACTGGTTACATGGTGAAGCTGGGGGACTCTCTTATATCCTGGAAATCCAAGAAACAACACACAGTGAGCAGAAGCTCTGCAGAAGCTGAATATAGGAGTATGGCAAGTGCTGTGGCAGAAGTTGTTTGGCTGGTAGGATTACTGAAGGAATTGAATGTTGTCGTCATTACACCTGTGAAGTTGTATTGTGATAGCAAAGCAGCAATGCAAATTGCTGCCAACCCCATATTTCACGAAAGGACCAAGCACATAGAAATTGACTGTCACTTTGTGAGAGAAAGAATCAAGAGTGGATTGATACTGCCCACCTATGTCAATACCAAACAACAACCAGCTGATCTACTTACAAAGGGTCTAGGTGCAGCTCCTCATCATATGTTATTATCCAAGCTTGGAGTCTTCAATCTATACTCAGACTGCAGCTTGAGGGGGAATATTGAGGAATAGCTAAGAGCTAAGTGTTAACAGAAAAGTTAGCTGGAGGAGGTTGTTAGAAGTTAGTTACATATATGTTAGTTAAAACAGAATTAGTTAGAAAATGCATTCAACACACTGGTGTGTACTTCTATATAAAGGAGATATTTCTCCTTTATTGCATTCTATTGAAAATAGATTTTACTCTCCTGAATCTAAACTCTCTCTGCACAATCATCCATGGAAGTATAACTTCCATGGAGTTTACTACATAGTTACAAAACTGTTATGGTATCAAAGCAGCGGGACTGGGATTGATTCCATCAACTGCAAGTAAATCGAGATTGAATCTTCAGCTATGGGAGAATTAACAGTAGCAACGTTAGAGCACAACCATCCTCTCTATCTTCAAGCTTCAGATACGCCAGGTGCAGCTCTAATTGCGACAAAACTTACAGGTCCAGAAAACTATGGACTATGGAGTAGATTGCTAAGGCTGGCATTGTTGGTGAAAAACAAGCTAGGTTTTGTGGATGGAACTTGCTTAAAAAGTGCTTTCACAGGTGACTTAGCTACTCAATGGGAAAGGTGTAACGCTGTGGTGCTTTCATGGATTAGCAGCACCGTAGCTCCAGAGCTGATTACCACAATTGTGTATGCTTCAAATGCGAAACGTGTATGGGATGATTTCAAGGAGAGATTTGATAAATCTAATCTCACGAGAGTGTATCAACTGTGGGCAGATGTATCTTCTATGAAACAAGGTACTGATTCTGTCACCACTTACTATTCGAAATTAAGAGATCTTTGGGATGAATTGGATGTGTTGGTACCAGCTCCTTTGTGTAATTGTGATGTGGCTAAGCCTTACATTGAACACCTAAGTCAGCAAAGGTTGTTAATGTTTCTCATGGGTCTGAATGAGTCGTACAGTCATGTAAGGAGTGACATTCTGCTTAAACCTGTTGTTCCCACTGTCAATCAAGCTTATGCTACAGTAATACAAGAGGAGAGCCAGAGGTTACTAGGAGTGGTGGACATCAACAAGGAACCTCTTACTATGCTGGTTAATAGAAGACAAGGATTTCGAGGAAAGAAGCTGTTGGATGTTGCTTGCGAACATTGTGGTTACAGAAATCACTTATCCAAGGATTGCTATAGAATTATAGGTTATCCTGCAGATTTCAAAAGCAAAAGGAAGCAAGGATTAAATGTTTCTCCAGGAGGCAACAACAATGGTTATAGATCAAATAATCTCACTCAAAATGCAGGTCCTAGTTTCAGGCCCTATGCTAACTATGCAGCTAATGAAGGACAGGGACATGGCATTCAGCTCACTGAGGAGGAATACAATCATGTGCAGAATCTCAGACTCAATTCAACTACATCTGAGGTCAAAGATGTGGGCGAATGCAAAGCAAATTTGGCAGGTAATGTGTCAATAACACCTACATTTTCTGCACATACTTGGATCATTGATTCAGGTGCTACTTACCATGTTGCATCCTCTAAGGACCTCTTAGCTGATGAAAGTTATGTCGATAATCAGAAATCTAGTACTGTTCAGTTACCTACAGGAAATAAGGCTCATATTACAGGAACAGGAAATTCTATTGTGTTGGGAAGTCATAGAGTGCAGGATGTACTGCATGTACTAGACTTCAAGTTCAACTTGCTGTCAGTTGCCAAGTTAACCAAAGAACTCCAATGCAGTGTCAATTTTTTTCCTAATTTTTGTGTGTTGCAGGCACTCTCCAATGGGAAGGTGATTGGGACTGGTAAGGAGTATCAGGGATTATACTTGCTAAAAGACACATTCAAGGCAGTAGCCAGTGCTGCATTCAAGGATGATGATCTATCCACTTTATGGCATTTGCGACTTGGACATCCTTCCTTTCATGCTATGAAACACATTACTGATATTGATGTGCAACCTGTAGATCATACTAGTTGTCATATATGTCCACAAGCCAAGCAGAGTAGGCTTAAATTTCCTGATAGCTTGCATAAGTCTAGTGTCATTTTTCAGTTGATTCATGNTCTAATGTGATGAATGCTAAGGGCTTGTATGAGACCTCCGAGAGGTCGAATACGCATGTTACGACTTGGGGGTACTCTCGGATCGTGACAAGAGTAGGTTTAAATTTCCTGATAGCTTGCATAAGTCTAGTGTCATTTTTCAGTTGATTCATGTAGATGTATGGGGTCCCTATAGAACTCCTACCTATGATAGAAAACATTATTTTGTTACAATAGTGGATGATTACAGCAGGTTCACTTGGGCTTGCTTGATTTCATCAAAGGTTGAGGTTTTTTCTGTATTGAAGAATTTTTTGATAATGGTGAATACACAATTTGGAGTTAAAGTGAAAGTGTTAAGGTTTGACAATGGCACTGAGTTTATGAATTCTAATTGTAGAGAATTGTTTGATTCTCTTGGAATTGTCCATCAAACTTCATGTACGTACACACCCCAGCAGAATGGCGTAGTCGAGAGAAAACATGGACATATATTGAACACTGCCAGAGCTCTAAGACTACAGTCTAATGTTCCCCTTAAATACTGGGGTCATTGTGTAAAGACAACAGTTTATCTAATCAACAAAATTCCCTCAGCAGTCTTGAATGGGAAGTCTCCACATGAGATTTTTTTCTTTTCCTTTTTTTTTTTGGGCTAAAAACATAATTTTATTCTTATTTTTTTCTTGAATTGTTATTATGGTCCATGCCACATGTCTTTTTTTTATTGATCACTATGTCACATCATTCGCGAGTGTATAACACACCTTCTCTATTTTTAGTTGATTGTCAGAAAATGTTTGATAGATATATTTTTTAACTAATAAAGGTGTTCAATTGGAACAAGCTTAAGATAAGGTATCCAAATGAATTATGCAAACAACTTTAAGGTGTCAGATGACTTAAGCAAAAAAAAAATATTGACATAGTCAATTGAAAAATATGTCAAGCATTATATCTTGAATATTGTTTCCATTTTGTTGCTTTTCGTCATTATCCTTGTAAAGATTAATTTAGGCCTAACCCATCGGTGGCCCCCTAAATTTGGCACGAAGTTTCACTTAGGCACCTTAAGTGGGTGATGTTCATTTTTGACACCTCATGTAGGGTCTTGCTGTATCATTTTAACACTTTTTGCTTACATGGCTTAGTGAGTGTAATACACTCACCTTTTTAGTTGACTTTTAAAAAATTTTCTCTTCTTCTTTCCCATTTTCAGCCACCATTTCTGAAACTTAAACATCCAACTATGGTGAATCAAAACAGTTACCATAAACAATTGAAAAATGATAGAAATTGTTTTAGAAATTTAGAAATGTAACCATTTTAAGATTTACTTAGTAAATTAATTTATGAGAATCTTTCCCAAAAGGATTGAATATTTACATAGAAGTAGTTTTTATTTTTATTTTTGTGAATCTGCTAATTAGGGGAAAAAAGAAACAAAAAGATATTTAAAAAAAACACTAATAAAGGAGCCGTGTGTAGGTTGGCATGTTTCTCATATGTTTTTGCAAGTATTTGGAGAAGAAAATCGCCTTGGGGGCGGGAGAACGGGGTGTGTGCAGATATTTCTGAAAAATGGGTGGGGGGTATTTCTGCAAATGGATTGGGGTGTTTGGAGAAGAAGACTGTGGGGGTGGTGAAGGAATTTTATTGGCTAAATTTAAAAAAAAAACTATTTGGGCAAAAATCCATATGTCATTGATTCATTGGTTACTTTTTTTTTTTTACTCAAAATTTATTGTTTAAGAATTGTTTTTGACACAAATGGCAAATGTCATTGTTTAATTTGTCACTTTACACGTCATCGCGAGTGTAACACACACACTTTATATATTTTTGTTGATTGGAAAAAAAGTGTCAAAATGATATAGCGATACCGTACATGAGGTGTCTAAAATAAACATCGTCCAGTTGAGGTGTCTAACTGAAACTTTGTGTCAAATTCAAGGGGCCACCGATGGGTTAGGCCATTAATTTATATAGGCTTTCTTCCACCAAACTTAAACAGTATTCTATGCTCTTTTATTTTAGGGAAAAATGTCTGAAATATATTTAGAATTTGATCGAAATTGTTGTTACGATATCGAACTTTGAAAATGACCTTTTACCCCTCTGCACTATTAATAGTATATTTTAAAGGTATATATGTGCTCACGTGGATATCAAAAATATTGCATCATTATAAATAGTAATGTGTCCACGTGGACACATATATACCTTTAAAAGACACTATTAAATAGTGCAGGGAGGTAAAAGGTCCTTCATAAAGTTTGGTATCGTAACATCAATTTCGGCTAAAGTTAGAGTATTTTTCAGATCCTTTTCCCTTTTTTTTAATATATAAAAGTGTTTTTCCCCCAATCAAATACACTAATTATGTATTATTATATTTAACTTTATCCAATTATATACATAATTATTTATGAAGTCAATAAACACTAAATATTTGTCAATTTTTTTCCGATTAAATAAATCAAATCAACTCATAAAAAGTGAAGTTACGATAAACTTATAAATACGATAGCACAAAATATAAAATAAATAAGACAAAGTTAGCTTGGAGGCTGCATTGATCCCCCCAGCATGTCACCAGAAAACAAGCAAAGCAAACAAAATGAAAGGGCCCTCTTCAATTAATCGACAGATACATTGTATTTGCCCACCAAGCGGACTTATACACTCCGTTGAAATAATATGTCATGATTTTTAAAAATAACTATCTTAAAAATATTTATTGTTTTAAAAGTTAAACTTCTCATTTTAGATATTCTATTTCAAGGCATGAATAAAGATAAAATAACTAAAAAAAAAATCTTTTTAGAAAGACGTAAATAGAACTATAAATAATTTGAAACGAAGGAATAAGATTGATTATAGCCAAATAATAAGATAATGAAAATTCAAAAGTAAGGTTTGACTATGAGAATTTTTTGGTTTTATTCCATTATTAAATTACTGGCTGATGTGTGTGCTTCCATCACTACTTCCTTCATTATTAAGCACTCGTACATCTCACAACAAAATATTACTCTACTATTTATCTTATCCACTTTATATGATAGCACTAATTTTCTCTAATTTTGAATAATTTAATATATTTTATAGCTATATTTTACATCTTATATTCAACCGAATAAATATTCACATAAAATGAAATGTTGAAAGAAAATTGCTTAATATATTTTGATTTATATAAACTACCTTTCGATAATCAATTTGTCTAAAAATATAACAATTCAAATCCAACTCACCAACTATATGGATTGATGAACCGACAGTTTAGAATCTTTCTTAATTCTACATTAAATTTGAAAAATATAAAATATAAAAAAAATATATATTTTATTCATTTGAAAAGAATTTTTTTTTTAAGAAATCGACTAAATTAGAAAATAGATCAATCAAATTGCGATAGATTAATAAGTGGTTGTCTCTTAGGTTTGTATTGATCAACTGAAATTGTTTTTCTTGTATATTTCTTTTATTTATTTATATATTTATTTTTTTCTACTTACTAGCATTATTTTTGTTTAGGTTCCTATATTTTTTATTTACGTAAATTTATAATAATATTTTTCTTAAATTCTCTACAATGAAGAAGCTGGTACCACGTGCAGTGAAGTCAATGAAAATGAGTTGACCATTTATAGTTGGTAAATAATTAGAGATATTCAATTTTTTGTTAAGTATTTTGAATAGGTCAAACATATTTTAATTTTTAACCAAGAAATAAGTTTGCCAACTACTTACTAAAAGGAAATGGGAAAATGCATAAGTACCCTCCCAGCCTATACCCGAAATCCCAGTGACACACCTAACCTTTACTAAGGTCCTATTACCCCCCCCGAACTTATTTTATATGTAATATTCTACCCCTTTTTGGCCTACGTGGCCCTATCTTTGTGGGCCCAGTGCATGTTGACATTTTTTTCAAGATAGTGCCACGTAGGCAGAAAAGGATTAGAATATTATAGATAAATTAAGTTCGGGGGGGTAATAGGACCTTAGTAAAGGTTAGGTGTGTCTCTGGAATTTCGGGCATAGGCTGGGGGGTACTTATGCATTTTCCCAAAGGAAATAAATAATTTGGTGTCTGCCAACTCAAACCTTGATACATGACTGGCAACATCTTTCATACTCATTTGTCAAAAACAAAAACTATATTATTATAATATAATAGCCTAAAAAAGTATTCAAAAATTGAGATAAAGTCAGACAATTAATTACCAATAGAGGAGTACGAATTGAGTGGAGGTACGAATGAGCGTTATGGTGGAGCGATAAATATTTTTTTTATTTTTAATTGAGATTTTAATCGTGATAGAGTGACAAAGTTTTTTTTTTTTTTTTTTAATTGAGATTTTGATCATGATGAAGTGATAATGTTTTTTTATTTATTTTTAATCAAGATTTTGATCATAATAGAGTGCTGAGTACTTTTATATTTCTAATCGAGATTTTGGATTAAGTTCCTTTAGATAAGAGGCATCAATGTTAGAAAATGCTTTGTACGCTAAAAATATTCATTGAAGCGTTATGTTTGGATAATTTTAGTTTTCTCTTGAGTTAAAAATTGAACTTTTGACAAAATTTATTGGAGATGCATATTACCTTCAAACTGCAACTTCAAAATGAAATAAAGTTTCAAATTCAAATTAGAATTTTATTCTCATTTCACAAATAAATGTAATATCTTATAAATTGAAACATCTTTATTTTTCTATAAAAAAACATCTTTAATTGCAAGTAAAGACCACAAATTTATCTTGAATATCTACTTTTTAAATATTTATAAATAAATTAAAATATTAAATATTATTTTTTTAAAGACAAAGTGATCAAGAAAAGTTCTTCAAAATCGACTCAAAATAGCAAAGTATTTTATGATATTTTTGGAGATCAAACACATCTCAAATGAAGGTCCAAATCATTCTACATTCGAAAAATATATTACTAACAGCCCTCAAATCAAGAAAAATATTTTTTTAAAAAAGAATCATGAAAATACATCAAATTGTACTATCTTAATAAATAACATCACTAATAAGCACCAAAATTAATAATATCAGAAAAAACAAAATATTACACAACATAAATTTAAATTAATCGACTTTCAATATCAGCCATAACATTAAAAAAAAAAAAAACAGCAAATGGCTACATTTTTCTTCCTAAATGTGTATATTCCAAAGTTATGGCATAAAATATAAGAGGAGAAGCTCACAAGAAACCCACACACAACTACCTAGTGGTTACTAACTAAATAAAAGTAAAAAAAGATTGCTATTTCATCAAGAACTTGCCCCCTTTTAGAAACATATTTGCCAAACTGCCATTATTGATTTATCTGTATTTAATCGCCTTTCTGGTTTTCACTAATTGAATAAAACAATCACTTTTGACATGCGGATTTATTTAAAAGTGAAAATTTAGGTTTAATTGGATTCAAAATGAGTATGAATATGGAATGAGAAAAAGAAATCAATTTCTTTTATTCTATCACTACTTTGTAACTTAAGTTTTAGATTTAAATTTGAATTAATAAAAGAATTTTAAAGAAAAATAAAACTCCAAATTATTATCTATATAAAAAATTTCATTGATTTCTCAACTTATTTTTACTTGAAAGAAGAGGGAATCGAGAGAATAATATATATATATATATATATATATATATATATATATATATATATATATATATAATGTTATTACGAAAGTAAATTTTAACTTGATAATTTTGTACGTCAGTAATTTTTATACAAGAACAATTTGTTCTGATAAAATAACTAAATTTGAACTTATAAACAACATATTTTTTTCATAAACAATCAAGAAAAATAGAAATTATTATTTAATAAAACAAAAAAATATAAAAAGTCAACTTATAAAATCACTAGTGAATGAGTAACGAGAATAAAGTCAATATTATAATTTTAAAAAAATAAAAAGTATTTATGAAATTTATGTATTATGCTATTTTAAATGAACGATGACTAAAACAAGCTAAAAATTATGATAAGAGCAAAATAATCCAACTATATTTTATTAAAATTAACTCAAATATATCAAAATTTCACAAAAATTAGTTACCTGAACGCCGGATAAAACTAAACAGAAGTGGACAAGACCCAGCAGATGAGGGAGTGGTATTTCCGTAGTTATTGTAAAAAACAAGGGCAGTTTTCCACACAACAAATAGCCGCCAACTATTATACCCGAAACCCTTCACAAAATTGTGGACTTCTCACTTTCCTGGCATCTGAATATCCTCCCCTTTTTCTCCGGCGAGTTTTCGCCGGCCGTCGTCGAGAGCAAAATCATCATTTCCCTTTTCCGTTCACGTAATACCCTTTTGAAAAACCCTAATTTTGATCCGATTCTTTCAGTTCACCGTTCAATTCTTATACTCATACCGTTGACCTAACTTTTCAATTCACCGATTTCTTCTCCAATTCTCTGATTTCATCAATCCCGATGGCATTTCTTCGCTTCTTGTAAGGTTTTTACAACTCTCCCCGTTAGTTTCCGAACCCACAATTCTCTACATCTTGCTCGGTTTATTACAATTTGTTATTATGGCGATCCGGTTCACCGTTACCTATTCCGGCTACCTAGCCCAAAACCTAGCTTCATCGGCTTCTTCGAAAGTCGTGGGTTGCAGGTTTTTTCACGAATGTACTGTCCGATCTCGAATTTTCCATACACCAGCTCAAAAACCCGAATCAAATTGCTCCGATTTCCGCCGGACCAAACCGAAACCACGGCCGGTGAGTAATACTTACTCTTCCCGGTCGTTTACGTCCAGTTCAGTGTGTTCGTCGTTTGCTTCTGAGCTTCTTGGCGGAAGTTCGAATTCACCTTTGGTTGTTGGATTGATTTCGCTGATGAGGTCTTCTTCTGGGTCTTGTACCATGAATGCTTTGGGGATTTCGCCTTTGAAGGCGTCTTCCTTTCTTCCATTTTTTCAGGGCTCGAAATGGCTTCCTTGTAATGAGCCCAGTATTGGGTCCTCGGCGAATTCCGAGGTGGATAAAGGTGGGACTGAAACTAGGTGTAGTGAAAGTTTTGTTCGGTCGGAGCCTTTGTCCAATGAAATGAAGGTTTCCAAGAGCCGTTGGGTGTCAAAGTTGTTGAACATCTGCTCTGATGATGCAAAAGCTGCTTTTACAGCTTTGAGTGTTAGCATAATGTTTAAGTCATCTTTGGCTGAGCCAAGATCAATTCCATCTGCTTCCATGTCCCCTACTCTGGATAAGGGTGACCGTATAATGGCTGAAAAGGTATATATAATTCTTTCTTTTTGCTGAAGTTTGTTGATATAGCTTGAAGACGTAGAGATACTGGCAAGTAGCTTGAGTATATTACTGTTTTTCATTGGCAAATAACTGGCCTGAATATGTGATTGATGGTTACCATGATATTTGGTGTCTTGATAATCTAGTATTTTCCTATTCAGTTTTCAGAGTCTTACTAGAATTATTTGATCTGATGGCACTTTTTAACTGAAATATGAAGCATAGTCAATTGATTGATTGAATATATTGTCCAACCCGATCCTAATTGCTTACTAGTTTATTTGGTTTATCAATGTTTTTGCAAAAGCATCGTTTAGTTTCCTTGCACCATAATAATTGTGTTAGACGGTTGATGTCTTCCTTCTCCATTTTTGTTATCAATGATTTTGTTTGGACTTCAGAAATGTTGAATGAATGCCCATTGTGTTCTGGCAAATTCAATCTTTTATTGAGCTGATTTCTTTAATTAAGAAGTCTGTCTTGCATCCAACCTTGTTGAGAGGGTTGTACAAGTAGTGCTAAGCAACCAATTGTCCTGATTGGGGAAAGAAAGCTCATTATGCTTATGATTAGTTCTATCTTTATATCTTGATTCCTTTCATGCAACAGATGCGTGTACTGCAATTGTTAGTGAAAACTTTGACATGTTGGGATTCTATGCAAATTAAGATTTTATGTCCTGATTGTTTACATTTCTCACTGATTATTATGCTTCCTGTTGCATTTCAGGTTTCATATTTTTTTCGGCAACCTGACATTTCAGACATAGTGATATTTAAAGCACCACCAATCCTTCAGGTACGCCAGAGTTGTCAGGATTGCTTGTAGTGTGAGATTTTTACTCTGCACACACATTTATCAACAGGCAGTTTTCTGTATCTTGCAGCATATTTTTGGTTGTAGTGCTGGAGACGTCTTCATTAAAAGAGTTGTTGCATTAGCTGGGGATTATGTTGAAGTAAGTTCTTCTTCTCTTACCATGTTTTGCTAGTAGCTTTGTCAAGTGTGCTATCTTATTTAAGGATTACACTTTATGCAGGTGCGTGAGGGTAAACTGTTTTTGAATGGTGTTGCTCAAGATGAAGATTTCATTTTAGAGCCCCTTGCCTATGAAATGGAACCAGTGGTAATGCATATATTTTGTCTACATGCAATGATGTCTATATGATGTAATTTCTTCAAAGATCTAATACACTGCTTTGTCATTTTATAGCTTGTTCCTGAAGGCTATGTGTTCGTGATGGGGGACAATCGCAATAATAGCTTTGATTCTCACAACTGGTGAGCATTGAACGATCTAGTTGTTTACGGCGTTTCACTTCTCTCATTGTTCTATTGGGGCTACCGTCTCCTCTGTTGATTATTTACTATCTTTCTTATTGGATGGTATGTTTTATACACTGTTTTCCTCGCCTTTAACTTGGATTTGATGTACTTGAGCTAAGGGTCTTTCGGAAACAGCCTCTCTACCTCCACGAGATAGTGGCAAGGTCTGCGTACACTCTACCCTCCCCAGACCCCACCTAGTGGGATTTCACTGGGTATGTTGTTGTTGTTGTTGTAGAAGCAACAATTCACTGCTGAGGAAGAGTTGCTGTAGTAATGTTCAACCTTGTCTTCTGTCTCTGCCCTCCCCTAAAACCAAGCCTTCCTTTAAATACATTTAAAAAATTCCCTTGTTTGTGAGTGTGATAATCCCATTGGGATCACTTGTCCATGGTGGGTTAGCAAGCTGAAACAATAAGAACCAAGAAGCAGTGGTGTCTCATGTTCTCCATGGGAACCCTTCATAGTTGTAATAGCAAAAAAGAACCCTTAAATCATTTGGTGTTCTTGTTTCATTATCTCTATGCAGAATTTTGATCTCATCTGTGCTGTCTAATTTCTCAGGGGTCCACTTCCCGTTGCAAACATTGTCGGTAGGTCAGTATTCAGATATTGGCCCCCATCCAGGGTGTCGGACACCCTGCATGGATCAGTAAGGGAGAAGAGAGTAGTTGCAGTTTCTTGACCCTGTCTAAGATGGAGGTGTTCTACTGACTTCTTTCATCTCTTTATTCTTTTACTGATCATTCTCTGCCTTCTGGCTCATTGGATCAGCTGTATAATCTTTCCCATCCCACCTGCTGTTGTTCGACCCACAATTTGAACAACCAACTTTGAGGATGGATTATCTTAATCCGCCTGTGTGATTGTTTTTCTCAAGGGCCCTATATTGGGTGTTTCTGCAATTTTATGTAGTGGAAAGTCTCAGAGATAAAGCTGATCATTGGAATTAGCGACTCAGTTGTCATGATCTGAAGAACTGGAACATTTTCCCTTTCTCCTAAACCGTGGAGTGGAGAACCAGACTAGGGGAGACACGATGGTGTCTATATGGACCCAACAAAGTTTCAGCTGTAAATCGTGACACAATATTCTGAGGCCGAACATGTTTAATATTTGCTTGTATTCGTGCTGAGTGTAGTGAATTATGAAGTATGGTCTCTATGTAACAATTTTCTTCAGTGTTTAAGTTATGAACTTACAAGTGAACAACCTTAAAATGTGGCATATATTGTTTTGAATTGCGGAAGGCAATTAGCCTCGAGATTTGCCATCCTTTTGAGATGAGTTTTCTTGGCTTCTTAGCGCCGCTACCCTTGTATCTTTTTGGCTATTCCAATATCTATGAATGAGCTATAATATAGTGAAACGAAAGTTCTATAAAATGATTGTAAGCCAGTAATGCGACAAACTTAAATGTCATGCAAACAGTCCAACAAGATGAGTGTGGCAAATATATGAATTGCTAAAATGGTTGTGTATACATCAAATGCACGATAAGTTGATGACACTGTCAATCTATTGTGCCGATCTTATACCTCTTCGCTCAATTTAAGTGTGTAATTAATTCTTCGGAACAAATTTAAGATGCATTTGATGTTTTTTCCCAAATTTAAAATGACAATATTTGACGGAATATGAAATCTAATGAAAAATAGGATACAAACATATATTTAATTGCTTTTTTTTTTTTATGAAAATAACAATTTCAAAGTCTTTACGTGTAAAAATGAAAAGATTTCGTAAAAAAAAGTATAGAACTAAAAAAAAAAAAAGGAATTCGGATATCCATTTGAAATTTGTTTACGTAATAAGTATTATACGTAAACTTATTGACTTGGCACTACGCATAATTCATGATGTACAATCATGTACTGCAGTGTCCCAAATAGTCATTTTCCTTCTCCCTGTGCAGATCTAATTGTTCTCTGCAGAAAAAGCAAAGCTTGTTAATCCCATCGCCATTGCAGAGCAAACTCAAAGACCGACAATGATCCATTTCCCTTCTTCTACTACTACTAGTTTTCTCCTACTCTTTTTGGTCCTTTTTACTCTATCCCCATTTCCAGTTTCAATTGCCACTTCATCCACCATACCTTTCAACATCTCTCACTTCCTTTATCCAAGAATCAACTACGAGGAATATCCCCAATCTTCACCTAATCCTCCTTCATTTCTCGAGGTTTTGTTCAATTATCCAACTGGGTTCTTGCCTAATTACTGTTATTTGTTCAGATTCTCTAATGGGTTTTGTGTATTTACTGTTATTTGCTCTTTTTCTGTAATGGGTTTTGACTAATTACTGTTATTTGTTCCGTTTCTCTAATGTGTTTTGCTTAATTACTGTTAATTACTGTTATTTGTTCCGTTTCTCTAATGTGTTTTGCTTAATTACTGTTATTTGCTCTGTTTCTCTAATGGGTTTTGACTAATTACACTATTATTTGTTCTGTTTCTCTAATTTATGGTTCTATTTGTATATGTTATTCAGGACGTGTTAAAGGGAATTGCTGAGAGAGAGAAATGGGATTTACAGGACTTGAGAGTTTCCAAATTGGATGTAAAGAAGTCAAAGTTTGGGACTTTCAGGAAGTACGAGTTTCGGGTCAGAATTGGGAAGACGGAATTCGTATTCATGATGGCAGACGAAGTATCTCAGTGGAAAAGCTTTCACTTTCCTAACAAAAATGAATCCGACTTCGAGTCTTTGGTTAAAGAGATTGGTTCCAAGGTCATTCTTGATGTCCTAAAAATCCAAGGGCCATTCGAATTATACGCTACTGGAGATGATTACCTCTCCTTGACCTTTCCCGTATGTTCCCCGAATCCTTTAATATTGCCTTTGTTTGTAGCAGTACATTTTGCAAGTTACATCAGATGGTTTTCCTGTAGATGGTCTCTGCTTCCTATCTAATGTTGTTTCCTGAGCTGCATTTGTGTCTTGTATTTGGATGTAATTGGCTGCATACACCTGAAAGGATTTACTGGTGCACCCACTTCAGCTCGAGTTTTATGCATATAATTGAATTTTTAAAAATACATACACATAATAAGGCAGCATCCGTAGTCAGAAAGAGTAGTGGGTAGAAGCTCTATCTATATGGTTGAATTTTTTTAAATGTATACACACACCAAGGCTTCACCCGTCATCACAAAGGAGTAGTGGCTAGCACCCAGTTCAGCTGTACTGCTGTAGTTCTATGTGTATAGTATAAAAATATGAACTTGCACCCACTGTTACAAATGAGTAGTGGTACTTAACTGTCGCTGACTTGAAATTGTAGATCCACTCAGATTGGTTGCAAAACTATGGTTGTGTTGTAACTATACTATCTTAAAGATGTAATATTTGGTTGGTGATCCTTATATTGGAGTGCCTGGTGAAGTAGACAGTTAAATGAAGCAAATTTTCTCCCATGACACTTGTCCACCAGGCTTATTTTCTGCATTTGCTAAATCAAATCCACCATGTAGTTTTTAAAACTCTTTGCATATCAATGTACTACTGGCCAAAACTCCGGAAGTACTTAGGTTCAGCATATTTATGGAGTGCAAACTCAACTTGATGTTTTAATTGACATATCAGATTCTAGAAAGGAATCTGCAATTATATCGGCAGAAGTTGTTATAGGCTGATGTAGTTTAGTCCAAAACAGAGCTGCTGCATATGCACGGAACTTCTTTAGATGCAGCTTTTCTCGAACTTCGACTCTTTCACAGGGAGAGAACATCAAATTTGTGGTTGCATCATATATTTGTTCAATGTATTGACTGTAGTAGGGAGAGAATGCCAAACTAGCGTATGTTCTCTGTGGATGATCTTCTATCTATTATGTTTCTTCGTGTATATGAATATTATCATGTTGTATCACAGAGAAAATCTTTTCTTTGTGCCTGGACATGTTGACATATCTAGCCTGTTTGGATGTTGATGTTTGACATATTCTCTTAAAATGGATATAGATTCGTGCTTTGATCTCTTCTTGCTAGATTGCAGCTAGTTGCTTTAATGTGATTCGTCATGAGTTGATGCCTTATGTGTTCTATTCGAGCACTGAAAGTAAGATGTTACTAATCATTATGTGTTTTCATGGTGGGCTAACAACATTATGTTATTTACCTTTTTAACAGCTGAACTCTTCCTATACTGGGTTGAAAAAGATCCTTGTTGGTGAGGGCATCACTGTAGAAGTTAACGGTGCTGATGAAATATCAATGTTCAACATCTCTGATTTGCTTAAATTAGTAAATGGAAGCATTTTGACCAAGTCAGGAAGTGGTCAATTTAGATATCTGTCGCAATCGTCCTGCATACCATTACTTCCCGTACATGTAAGGGGACCTGCTTCAGTACTTGCCTATATAACGAGAAACCCCGACTTAAGAATTGAAACTGCGTTTGTATCCAAAAGATCTATCAAGTTGCTTTCTGAAAAATGTTATACAAGGCATATCTACAGAAAGTGGAGCTTGTACAATGATTTTCTGAGCCAGAAGATAACATTACTGGAAAAAATTCTAAGGAGGTTTCTAGGTGGAAAAACCAGTGAAATTGCACGTTTCAATCTCATAAAAGTGAAAGTTAAAGACTTGACCCTTTTCCGCTTCCAGTTAGAGCTGGAAAGAGGTATTCAAAACAACGACACATATTGGACTACTTTGGGGGAGTGGAGAACAAGGCCAGCTGTTGAACATTCATGGTTTGAAGTAACAGCAAGGTTTGAGGCAGAGATCTTGAAGCCACGTTTGATTAAGAAGGTCAGACCTTTTATTGAAGTAGATTCATCGTCTTGGAGTAATTTGATGTCAAATATGTCCTTTACCAAAATTTCTTCTTTTCTTGTCCCACCAGAACCCTTAACATTGGATGTTAGATGGTAGGGAAATTTATATCTAGTCCTGGCCTGCTGTAATTTAGATTCTTATCTTACCGTGAAAATTGAAAATGGTTACCTAATTTGTACATCATATCCTTTGTATATTGAAAGTCGTTGGAAAGGAACTATTTAAAAAACAGTGGTTGGAAAGGAATGAGTTACCCTGCTTTATAAATCTGAAGAAGTGACAATTATTTGAGATTGAAGATGAGTTTTACCATGCTTTATGAAAGTTTATCACTTGCTCTCCAAATTCACTAAATGAATGCTTGGATTAAGAGGTTCATGTGAATTTCCCTAATTACATGAACTAGCTAAAGGAACCTCTAAAATGGCAGGTCTCCTCTTTACCTATGTCCCAAGTTCACATCAGATAATCCTTGCTCTACTTGCCTTTAATTTGTGCTCTCTAACCTATCTTTTGAGGGAAATGTTAAGTGGGAGGGATTGCCGCTTAGGATAGAGCCAACGTGTCTTTGAGAGTCTGCAATTGGCTTGTGGTCCAGTTAACAGGGTCTTGCATCATGATCTGGTGCTTGCTCCATTCATCCTGGGTTACTAGCAGATGAAGATGTGATGCTGCTTATTTATGTGCGAGAACTTAAATTCTGTCAGTAGAAAACCCAGATTTTAAAGTATGCAATTCAGGATGTTAACTGTCCAAGTACCCTTGATTTCTAACACGTTTGCTTTGTCTGTGGAATTGCCGATACAATCCACTTTGTCACAGTCCTTATTCTTTTACGACCAGTTAATTGCTTAAAGTTTAACTTAGCTACTTTGTCCTAGTTCTGGTATTGCAAAAGGGGAAACAGAAGAAGAAGAAATGCATTGTAAGATCAAGTTCTTTCAGTGTAAATGGCAACTAAGTAACAAGAAATTCAAAACTAAATATAGCAAGGAGTGGTTTAGCAATGGATAGATTAGAATGGTTGGAATGTATTACATTCTACTGCAACAGGGTACTTGCATCAATTAACAATTCAAGTCTCAAGCTTTCATGCCAGGATTTCTTCTCCTATAGATATGGTTTGCACCTTGGAATATTTGATCAACTAAAACCACTGATGCAGGACTACTTGGACTATATGTAATATGTTCACAACCACAATATTATTATATGACATAATTTGGGTCAAACATCAGTAATTCCCTTGGCCTTCTCATCAGTGATAGGATCTTCTTGCTTCAGTTCTGGCTTCTTATACTTGTACCAAGTAGCGCATAGTAAGTAGAAACCAAAGTTCAGCACACTGACTCCTGCTAGCAACCAATAGAAGTAGTCGAGCTTGTCTCTGTTCAAGTTGTTATTAGCTAACCAGCCACCACTCACCTTGTTAATTACACTCACCACTACTGAGCTTGTGAAGTACCCAAATGCCAGCGAAGACCAAGAAATGGCCATGCTCAGTGATTTTAAGCCTGATGTGCTCTCTGCATAGAAGAAATTCATCAATCCCACCAATGCAAATATTTGAGCCATTGCAGATATTACAAATTGGCATCCAAGCCAGAACACGCTCATAGGTAATGGACTGGCTGAGTCAACCATGTTATGCTTAATGGAAACTGATTTCCTGTGACTTTCTACAACTGCAGCCACTGCCATAGAAACTGCTGAAAGTACTTGTCCAACACCTATTCGTTGAAGTTGTCGAATCCCAGAATGGATCCCTGTGAATTTTCTTGCTACACAAAGATACGATCATAGACTGGGATCAGGAAGAGTTGGAACAATTGAGGAATTACAGGTATGGAAGGCCCTGGGATTTCAAAGTTTTGGATTTTCCTGTTCATTGTCATGCTTTGTTGGATAGTGAAGGTCTGGAATTGAGCCATACAAGTGTTCATGAAGACGGTGCTCAGTATAATTGGTAGCATTCTGACTACAATCTTTGTTTCTTCAACTTGTGAGATAGTACAAAGGCTCCATGGTCCATGGGCACTCGTTGTAGATGCTTCTTGGTTGTTCCTCAGTATGGCTGCCCTGTCCAAAAATCTGCACATATTATGGGAATATGGTTAAGTAAAGCAATATGCCAACAAGAAACTGAAACTAAAAAGGTGTTATTAAGTACTTGAATTGATCAGTCCTTTGAAGAATCTCAGTTCCATTTTCAGGTTCTCCACTTCTGATCTGACGTAAATCATCTTTGTTCTGTGGTAGTGGGAGATTTCTGTTTCTAAAAGCTGCAACAAGAACCTGTGAAATGCGCATCAGAGGGTTTCCTTTAGGAACATTGCATCTGTAAAACTGTTTTCCCATGGTCAAGAGCAGGATTGACAAACCAACTGCTACAGAGCAGACACCAAATGACCAATCCCATCCCTGATTGTCACTTGTCCAGACTAAAACTGTAACGCCAAGTATGGCTCCAACGGTGCTGTAGAACAGTAGCCAATTGAAGTAACTTGATAGCTTAGCAGCCCCTTTGGGATCCTTTTCATCAAATTGATCAGCACCTAATGATGGCAAAGCCGCTTTGCCTCCACTGTTTCCAAGTGCTATCAGATAAACACCTCCATACAAGAGTGTCAATTGACCTCTATTTGCAGATTCACATAGATTGTTTTGGCTTAAAGGTACATCCTTGCAGGGAAATGGTCTCAGTTGACTGAAATGTGCTTGAACTCCTAGTAGTGCAAATCCCTAAGATTGAAAGAATTATCAAAGTCAATTCTTGATCCTGCATGGACATATAATTTGTTCTTGCATAACCAAGATGTAAAAATAAAGAAGTATCAAAGCTTTAATAATACCAAACAGAACACAAGTCTTGAATCTAGAGAAGTAAGTATCTGAGAGAAAGGCTCCAAATAATGAGAGCAAGAATGCTGTTCCCATGAAGTTTGTGACAGTATTGGCAGATTTTGTTAAGCTGAAGTTCATATACCCATAGAAGTAAGTCACCAGGCTCACACCATTTGAAATCAAAGCCATGGTATTGATCCCCACCACAACTGCATGATCAGATGTAAGAATATCAGAACTCCAAAGTTAAAAGATCAATGACGGAGCCAGGAATTTTAACCCCTAACCATCATCACATATATTAGTTTTTTCGACGAAAGGACTTCAATTGATTCTCCCTCCTATCAAGAAAGTTAAACAATTAGATACTTACCATAGACAAAAAGAGCTGCTCTAGTTCCCCCTTGCTTTGAAGTTTCTTTTCCAGTCTTGACATTTCTGCAAATTCCCTGCAATAATTATCAAATAAAACTATTTACAGCTATTTAGCCAAACATTTCTTAATTTTGGAAAATACAATTCTTATATTTCATATGCTAAAAACATACAATTACAAAGGCAGCTTACCATTTCTATTGCAGATTCTTATTTGCAATCCAAACTTAAATGTGACAAATACTTTGAGATGTATATATATCTATGTTTTGGCAAACTCAACTTGAGAGTAGTTTTCTGTTAGCTTCTTGTCTTGTAATAAATAAATATATACTACTACTAATAATGTTGAACTTTTTAGGTAGCCTCTACTTTTGTTCAATTTTCTTTTTCTCATGCAAAATTATTGTTACGAAACTTTCATGAAGCAATTTATTTTGGATTTTTTGAATATCTTATATTTTAAAAATAATATCCACGCACTCAACAAAAAAAGAGAAAAAGGAAGAAACGTCAAAAGAAAAAGCAAAACACAAAAAGTAAAAGAAAATTAAACATTTTTCTAATCTAAATGGCACGATAAAACTCTTGTTTGATTATCATTAATTGATTTGATTGAACGAAAATGAAGATGAAATATAACAAGGACCAAGTTTAAGTGCCTACTTGTGCATACAAAGTTTGAGGTCATAGATGTCAAGTTAAAGGGCATTTTATATATTATATTTATTTTTAATATAACAAACCAAACAGTCGAGCTAATTTCAGATAATTAACCCCCAAAATAACTTGTGTTCAAACCAAACAACTCATAATAATTGTACTTAGAAAGTTTGTTGAGTGTAAAAGTAGTGTTTTTAAAAGTCGGGGCACAAGACGAGGCGTTTTATGTAGCAGGAAGTGAGGCGTAAGCCCTGAAATATGAAACATAAGTCAACATGAGAATATAGAGAACTTTGGCAACATTAGGGAGATAATATCTAAAATGCTCACTCAACTTTGAATAGTTTACTTAGAAAGTCACTCAACTTCATTTTATAATTCAGAAGTCACTCAGCTATTGATATTTCACTTAGAAAATCACTAAACTATTGATAAAATACTTAGAAAGTCACCCAATTAATCTTAAATGATTTTTTGATTAAATTTTGTTGACTCTAATTTTTGTTTTAAACTATTTTTTTAACAGATAATAAGACATCCATTTTAATTATCTTATTGAACTGCTCCAATTATTTAATTATAATATTTTTGACTAACATTATGCACAACCTGTCTGAAAGAATATGTGACTGAATAGGAAATTTCAGGTTAAAACATACACTACATTACCCACAACCTGTTTGAAAGAATGCTTGAAAGGATCCAAACATCATTAGCAACAAAGAGAGCATTGACAAGCTGATCCTGAGTTAGGGGCTGTATTAACCGTTACGTGTTCTGATTCTCTAATGAGTTTTATGATTCTATTTGTATGTGTTAAAGGGAAAACCAGTGAAGCAGGATTACTTGGACAATGTAATATGTTCACAATCACATTTTATTATTATTATTATTATATGACATAAGTTGGGTCGAACATTCATATATTCTAAACAACACACATTTCAGTGTTTTCCCTTAGGCTTCTCATCAGAGATAGGACCTTCTTGGTTCAGTTCTGGCTTCTTATACTTGTACCAAGAAGCACATAGTAAGTAGAAGCCAAAGTTCAGCACACTGACTACTGCAAGCAACCAGTAGAAGTAGTCGAGCTTGTCTCTGTTCAAGTTGTTATTAGCTAACCAGCCACCACTCGCCTTGTTAATTACACTCACCACTACTGAGCTTGTGAAGTACCCAAATGCCAGTGAACACCAAGTAATGGCCATACTCAGTGATTTCATGCCTGATGTGCTCTCTGCATAGAAGAAATCCAACAGCCCTACCAATGTAAGTATTTCAGCTGTTGCAAATATTACAAATTGAAATCCAAGCCAGAACACACTCATAGGTAATTGACTGGCTGAGTCAACCATGTTATGCTCCATGGCAACTGATTTCCGGCGACTTTCTACAACTGCAGACACTGCCATAGATACTATTGAAAGTATTAGCCCAACACCTATACGTTGCAGTTGTCGAATCCCAGAAGGGATCCCTGTGAATTTTCTTGCTATCGGAACAAAGATACGATCATAGACTGGGATCATGATGAGTTGGAATATTTGAGGAATTACAGGTATGGAAGCCGCTGGGATTTCAAAGTTTCCGATTTTCCTGTTCATTGTCATGCTTTGTTGGATAGTGAAGGTCTGGAGTTGAGCCATACAAGTGTTCATGAAGACGGTGCTCAGTATAATTGGTAGCATTCTGACTACAATCTTTGTTTCTTCAACTTGTGAGATAGTACAAAGGCTCCATGGTCCATGAGCACTTGATGTGGATGGTTCGTGGTTGTTCCTCGGTATGGCTGCCCTGTCCAAGCATCTGTACATATTGTGGAAAATTTGGTTAAGTAAAGCAACATGTCAACAGGAAACTGAAACTATAAAGGTGTTATTAAATACTTGAATTGATCAGTCCTTTGAATAATCTCTATTCCATTTTTAGCCTCTCCACTTCTGATCTGATGTAAATCTTCTTTGTTTTGTGGTAGTGGGAGATTTCTATTTCTGAAAGCTGCAACAAGAACCTGCGAAATGCGCATCAGAGGGCTTCCTTTAGGAACATTGTATCTGTAGAACTGTTTTCCCATGGTCAAGAGTAGGATTGACACACCAACTGCTACAGAGGAGATACCAAATGACCAATCCCATCCCTGATTGTCACCTATCCAAACAAACAATGTAACTCCAAGCATGGCTCCAATGGTGATGAAGAACAGCAGCCAATTGAAGTAACTTGATAGCTTAGCAGCCCCTTTGGGATCCTTTTCATCAAATTGATCAGCACCCAATGATGGCAAAGCTGCTTTTACTCCACTGTTTCCAAGTGCTATCAGATAAACACCTCCATACAAGATTGCCAATTGGCCTGCATCTGCAGATTCACATCGATCGTTTTGGCTTAAAGGTACATCCTTGCAGGGAAATGGTCTCAGTTGGCTGAAATGCGCTTGAACTCCTAGTAGTGCATATCCCTAACATTGAAAGAATGATCAAAGTCAGTTCATGATCCTGCATGGACCTTTGAAATATATGTTTTTCTCTTTCATAGCGAAGATGTATAAATAAACAAGTACCAAAACTTGAATGATGCTAAATAGAACACAAGTCTTGAATCTGGAGAAGTAAGTATCTGAGAGAAAAGCTCCAAATAATGAGAGCAAAAACGCTGTTCCCATGAAGTTTGTCACAGTGTTGGCAGATTTTGTTAAGCTGAAGTTCATATACCCAGAGAAGTAAGTCACCAGGCTCACACCCTTTGAAATAAAAGCCATGGTATCAATCCCCGCCACAACTGCATAATCAGATATCAGAATATCAAAACTCCATAGTCAAAATCAGTGGCGGAGTCGGGATTTCTTGCGAGTGGTTTCGGTTAAGAAGTCCCACATCCATAGAGGGATGGGGATTTGGTCTCCTTATATGGACTTGGACAAATCAAGCTAGTTATTGGGATTGAGTTAGGCCTAGGTGCCATATCTTTACATGGTATTAGAGCCAGACCCATCGAGTTATGCCCATGTGCTATATCTTTATTCAAACCTACAACTCAAAGCAAAATTTGAGCTACTTAGACCACTAGAATGTAAAAGTTTCCCCTAAATTAAAAATACACTCATTATGGCCAACATTTAATCTCTATACACCACATAACTCATTATAGCTAACATTTAATCTCTATACACCACATAATTCCCTAGAGAAGGGTGTGCACTGTGCACCAGACCATCCTTCGTCTAAGGTGGCTCCGCCCATACTACATTTATAAGCATAATATTATTCTTCGACGAAGGGACTTCAATTGAATTCCGCTCTATGTCAAGAGAGTTAAACAATTATATACTTGAAATATGCTTACCATAGACAAAAAGAGCTGCTCTAGTTCCCCCCTTCTTTTGAAGTTGATTTTCTTCAGTCTTGACATTTCTGCAAATCCCCTGCAACAATTATCAAAATAAAACTTACATTTTAGCCAAACATTTCTTAATTTTGTAAAATACAATTTCTAATATTTCATATGCTAAAAACCATATAATTGCTAAGGCAAGTTACCATTTTGTTTGTAGCTTTTCTTTTGCTAAGCTAAACAGTTTGTTTTAGCTTCTGTCTGTACTATAAATAGACTACTAATAATGTTAAATATCTTCTTTTGTTACATTGGAAAATACTTAATTAAGTTTTAAAAAAATCTTTCATAATGTTAGTTGTATCCATACCATGTACAGAAAATCACTAATTATTTGTTAGTTGTTTTTGTGGTACCATCACTCAAAACAACTTTATAATTAAGTAGTGGTAGATACTAATATTCCGTGCAAAAATCATTGTTATATAGATTTCACGAATCAATTTTACCCACTCAACAAAAAAAAGTAGTAATTAAAAAAAAAAGAAAAAAAAAAGAGGAAATGGAAGAAACGAATAGGGAAAAAGCAATAAACAAAAAAATTAAAATCAAACAGTAAAACTAAATGATTTGATTGAAAATGAAGCTGAGATACTATATGGGTGGTTTGATATGGTGGACAAGTATAGATAGTTTTGAAATAAGAAATTAATATAGCTTTATTCTTTATTTAGTTACTAATCTTGCAGAAATAAGTTATATCATGATTAGTAATTAGTATATACTTGCCGGAGGATACACTACTCTATTTCATAGGCTTTTTTCGCCGTGAATCAATGGAAAATTCATATTATAGAACATGATTTTCCTATCAAACCAACTCACTCGAAAAATGTATGGTGGAAAACAGTTTCTCGCTAAAATAGTGGGAAGTTTCCTAACTTTTTTTGTGTGAAAAACATTTTTGTTTCTCAGTGATTCAATCAAAATATATGTGAGAATAGCCACAAAACATTTTCTAAACATTTTTTCAGTAGAAAAATATTGATTTTGTTTAGTAGTGATGGAATAATAGTATTGAAATTAATTATCCCGAAATAAAATAATAAAAATGACAAAAACACTCATGAGGTACCTAACCTTTTTTCTACTTTAGATAAGGTGGAAGATATTTTTGTATATAAACAACTTTTAAAAAAATTGAGAAAAATGCATAAGTACCCCCAACTTATGTCCGAAATTCAGAGACACACTTATACTATACTAAAGTCTTATTACCCCCAAACTTATTTTATAAATAATTTTCTATCCCTTTTCGGCCTACGTGGCACTATTAACTAGATAGCTTGAAAAAATTGTCAACACGCGCTGGACCCAAAAGATAGTGTCACGTAGGCCAAAAAGGGGTAGAAAATTAGTTATAAAATAAGTTCGGGGATAATAGGACCTTAGTATAGTATAAGTGTGTCTCTGAGATTTCGGGCATAGGTTGGTGGGTACTTATGCATTTTCCCAAAAAATTGCAATACATACTTTTTTTAATACAACAAGACCAAGTAGTCAATAAAAACTGTCTCAAAATAACATATCTCAATATAAATAATTACAACATAACTTGTCTTCGGAAATATAATAGTAATGATTTTAAAACTATATTATTGTCGAATTAGTGGACAATCATGTGACTTATTTTTTTCTCCTCCTCATCCTTGTTTTAGGCCACAAAGTGTGCTTAATTGCGACGCAATTTTGATATTAAAATGGACATTAATAAACTCAGAAACCATTAAGAATGATTTTAATATTATTGTCATTAGCTATGGCCTATGGGTCAAATAATGATTGTTCATGGGTGATATCATAACCTTTTGGAAGTTTGAGGAGTTCTACATAGCCAAGATTTTTAATAGGGAAAAGGCATAGATTCCTTTTCGAATTTGTCCCGAAAAGTCAGTTACACGTTTAAACTATCACGGTGACCTATTACACACCTTAACTACTCAAAAATGACTTTATTACTACCCTGAGACATGTAACACCACTCTCACATTATGTGGTGTATTGCACTCGCTGCCACATCAATGCTACGTCAACATCATGTCATAAATTATAATTTTTTGTTTTCTTTTCTTTATTAATTATCTTTTCTTTTGTTAACTATATTTTACTCTAACTAATCCCTAATTAATTGTTTTAACTATATCTTTTAATTCTCTAATAATTATATCTTCTTCATCACTAATCCCACCCATTTTCAATTCTCATTTAATCGGAAAATCATATCCGGCCCCACCTTCACTATTGATTTTGTTCTTCACCACCACTATATCACCTTCAATTCTTCTTTTTCTTTGTCACCAACACCAAATATCACCACCATCATTATAAATATCGATTTTTTCTTCTTCACCACCTTCAATTACCTCTTTTAATGTTTGTCACCCGCCACCTATCACCACCAAACCCATAAAGCTACTGTTACCACCAAAATCAAAAATTGATTAACAACCAATTTTTTTTTAACAAAGTAAAAAAAAAATGAAAAAGATAGAAACAATCAATCAAATTTTTTCTAGATAAAATACAATTATTCACTAACAAATCTATGAGAATTAACCTAATTGCGAATAAAAAAAAATTGTGATAAAAAATAAAGAAGTGTAATGAAAATAAAGAATGAAGAAGAAGAGGACAATGGGTTGGATTTGAAGAAGAAGAGGTGTGGGTGGAAAAGAGGATTCTAACTTTTTTTTTTACTTTAATTTCAAATTGACGCACCTATTTTTTATTTTTGTTTTATTTTTTTGCCACGTTAGTTTTAGGGGTAAGAAAATTCACTTTTAAATAGTATAGGGGTGTAATAGGTCACAATGATAGTTTAAGCGTGTAACTGATTTTCGGGACAAGTTCAAAGAGAAATTTATGTCTTTTCCCTTTTTAATATAAAAAAGTGAACACACAAGAATCTATCGGGATTCAACATTAGTATACATAAAAAATAATTTTAACCTTATATATAGTGTATTTTTTTGACGAAAATATTCAGATGAACCACTTGAACCCCTAACTCTGCCCTGCTTCGTAGAACATATGCAATTTTGTGGTTCACAATACCTTTCAATTGTTTGTTTTGTTTTTTCCTTTCGAGTCTTTGTTTAGACCTTATTCTATTTTCGATATTATGAGTTTAAATGATTTTTCACATACGTCTAAACTACTCTGTGTCGAAAATACTGAGTTTCAGGTGAACTTATATAGTATAGTAGTATATTCCATGAACTATGCAGGAAGCATAAGATTTCATATGATTATGTGCTCTCAGGCATATATTATTAAGACTGAATCAATCAACATTATTATGTAAAATTCCTAAACTATGCTCATTTCAATCTTCCCCTTTCCCTCCTTAACCTTATTAATAGGGACATTGTCTTCTGGATTCACATCTACCTTCTTGTATTTATACCATGAAGCACAGAGTAAATAAAACCCGAAATTTAGCACACTTAATCCTGCTAGCAACCAATAAAAGTAATCAAGCTTGTCTTTGTTCAAGTTGTTGTTAGCTAACCATCCACCACTTACTTTGTTCACTATACTCACTACTATTGAGCTTGTGTAGTATCCAATTGCCAGTGAAGACCAAGAAATCGCGGTACTTAGGGCTTTCATGCTTGATGAGCTCTCTGAATAGAAGAAATCAAGTAACCCCACTAATGTAAACATATCGGCTAGACCAAAGATTGCGTATTGGTAGCCTAACCAGAAGACACTCATTGGCAATGGAGCGGCAGATTCAACCATGTTGTGTTTAATGGCAATTGATTTTCGGTGTTTTTCTACAATTGCAGCTACTGCCATTGACAAAGATGAAAGTACTAGGCCAACACCTATACGTTGCAGCTGTCGAATCCCTGTTGGAATCCCTGTGAATTTCCTTGCTATTGGTATGAAAACGCGTTCGTAGATAGGGATCAGGATGATCATAAAAAGCAGGGGAATTGCAGGAATTGAAGCCCCTGGAACTTCAAACTTGTGGATTTTTCTGTCCATTGTTGTGCTTTGTTGGATGGTGAACGTTTGGAGCTGAGCCAAACATGTGTTCATGAAGACAGTACTTAGTATAATTGGAAGCATTCTGACTACAATTTTTGTCTCTTCAACTTGTGTGACAGTACAAAGTTTCCATGGTCCATGTTCATTTGATGTGGATGCCTCCTGATCAGTCCTGTTTATCGCTGCCCGGTCCAAAAACCTGAAAATATTTCAGGGATTTTATCATTTATGCTGTATCAAATATCAACTAGAACATAAATTGAGAGATAGTAAAATGTGTTAACCTACTTGAATTGTTCAGTTTTTCGAAGAATCTCAGTATCATATCTAGCTTCCTTATCCTGAATCTCGTGTAACTCGTGTTCATTCTGTGGCAAACGAAGATTTCTGTTTCTAAGTACTACAACAAACACCTGCATGATACGCGTAAGGGGGCTTCCTTTTGTGACATTGTGTCTATACAATGATTTTCCCAATGTTAGAAACAGAATTGAGAAGCCTACTACAATACTGCAGACAGCAAAAGACCAATCCCATCCTTGATTCTCACTTATCCACACGACAAACGTGACACCAAACAAGGCACCAGTGGTGAGAAAGAACATAAGCCAATTGAAGTAGCTTGATAGTTTAGCAGCCTGTTTAGGGTCCTTCTCATCATACGGATCAGCTCCTAAAGGCGGTGCTGCTGCTTTGACTCCACTGGTCCCAATTGCAACTAAATAAAGTCCCGCGTACAAGATTGCCAGTTGACCTTTATTTGCAGACTCACATTGGTTCATTTGGCTCAAGGGTACATCCTTGCAAGGAAATGGTCTTAGTTGCCTGAAATGTGCTTGCACTGCTAGAAGTGCATACCCCTGAAAGTGAAACATCCACACAAGGGTCTGTTTGACTTCGCTGATTAAAAGTAACTGATAGAAGCGTTGAAACTGATAATAAGCAGGGGGATGGGGGGACGGGAGGATTAACTTACAACGACTTCAATGCAGCCAAACAGAACACAAGTCTTGAACCTGGACAAGTAAGTATCCGAAAGGAAGGCACCAAATAGTGATAGCAAGAATGCTGTTCCCATGAAGTTTGTAACAGCAGTAGCTGATTCTGTTATGCTGAAGTTCATAAATCCATAAAAGTAAGTCACCAAGCTCACACCAGTTGCGAAGAAAGCCATGACATCGATTCCCGCGATAGCTGCATGGTTTAAAGATTTACCATATATTATCAACTGTCTGAAAACTAGTTGTTCATATTACATTAAGTTATGCCTTTATTTTTACCATATGCAAATAAAGCTGCTCTATTTCCCCCTAGCCTTGGTGGTTGTTTGGGTTCAGTCTTGACATCTCTGCACATCCCCTGCATTTAAGTAAACACAAAAAAACTAATTACCATAAATTCCATGCATGATTTTAAGCTATGTTGCTCAGACTCTTCAAAAATGCCATCAGGTGCCTGTGAGGTCCTCCAAAAGCCGTTTATTCTTGGAGGATCCGACACAACATATTTGGAGAGTCCGAGCAACATAAATTTTGAGTCATTGAAAGATTTTTCTTTTGGACATTTTCTCTAGGAGAGCTTACCATTTTGATGTTGGAGTTTTCCTTCAAGCACCAAAATGTAATATATGTTATATTGCTAGTTTGAAAGGTTCTATGAATGTTATAGTATATTAGTATCATAACTCTTCCTTTATATATAGTAGAATGAAAAGATATAATCTTTCACATAGGACAAGAAAAGATATAAAAGGAATCAAACTGCATCTTCATATTTGAGAATTAACTAATGAGTTTGTATAAGATAAACAAACACCTTAATCACATCATAATAGTGTTTGACTAAGTTTATAAACTGATCAAACTGATGTATAAGTACTTTCTTGGCTTATCTACGAGTTTGGTCATAAGTTGGTTATCCCTAACTTATGACTTTTCAGGGTATAAACACTTTTAGTTTGTCCAAGACATTTACTATTTTATTCTTAATATTTTTTTTTAATTTCAAAATAGCTTTCCCAAAATAAAACCTCTAATTTCCTATTCGTTGTGTATCCTGTATCCGTTGTTTCTCCTTTTCTTTCAAAAAAAAAATAATTTTTAAATTTGTAACTTTTTGTATAATAATTTTAAGGTTATATTAGTCATTTTTAGATAAAAAGTCAGCTTTTAATTATCAGTTTCAGCCCATCAACACAAAAGTAACTGCTTATTTATAAAATGAATTTCAACATTAAAATTTCAACAATCCGCCAATCCAACTGGGGTGGAATACTCATTAGTGAAAACTAGGCAGTACATTCAAAATACTAGTATATTTCTTCTTTTCATTTGCAACATGGAGTTAATCAAACAAATGGTTGTAATTTTTTTAACTCCCAAACAGTGATGTTTTTATAGACATTTCTATTCTCATTTGGTCAAATGGTATCTTAATCTGAGAAAGGGGACAATAAGTATCAGATTAACATTTGGTCCAAATTTGTTTTTTTCTACCGTTAAAACCTCAAACATGATTATGTCAACATTGTTAATCCCCTATTAGAATTGATTTGAAAAGGATTAAAGTCAGTGTAAGCAAATTAGTAGGTCAACTGGACTCTGATGCTGAATTGTAACTTGGCATTTTGACACTCACTTTAGGACAAAAACTAACATATATACTAAAAATATTTGACCGTCGGTTTTTTAGGAAAATCGAGGCCAAATCGACGGATTGTGCATCATCGATTTTGCCTTCGTTGCTTAGCTACTTGGTATCGAATTCAGGTATTTTCTATGACTTTTGACAATTCAATCACTCGACCACACATGATCTTTAATGAAATATTTCCATTGTTTTTATGTATACTCTTCAACTGCAATTTAAAACGTTTTTCTCGATTTTTTTTGGACCGACCCTGTCCGTTGATTTTCTCATTATTTTTAGTAGTGTTACACAATAGATTTCAGCCCAAGAATGTAAAAAATAAAAATAAAAAATAATAATTTAAAAAGAGAAATTCGTTGATAGTTAACAGTTAACACTACATATTGCTGGCTTTGTCATCTATCAAAGGCATAAACTCTTGAAGGTCCACTGGAATATCCAAGAATCAAGCTCAACTTGATAAATTTTCAACAATAAATATCAAAAGTTGACTGCAGTATACATATAAAAAGATAATTTAAGATGAAGTGTTAAAGACAGAAACGTTTTAACTAAAACTGAAGTATCTCAGAGTTTGGTGAAACTGATGAATCAAAGTCGTCAGCTATTTTCTGTTTTCCCTACAAAAGTCGTTCTGATACTCACCGCACTGGGTATTTACACCAAACCAATTCAACTTACTATGGTTAAGTGATTTAATAAAGTAAAAATGTTCATTAATTAACTATGATTCAGTAAGATAAGTGTATAGCATAAACCAGAGTCAATTATGTAAGATCCAACATAGTTACAAACATATATCAGAAAACTTGTTATTCAGAAATATAAAGCCACTCAACTTTGTCCTAATTATCAATTTTTGTTCCTTACAATTACTCGATTTTTGTGGCTTTCCGTGTGGGCTAACCAGCAAGAGGATTCATCACGCTCCCTAGGAACAACATTACACCAGTAGATTCATCTCTTACAAGGAACAAGAATGGATGGTCTGCGACAAAGTCAATTTCCTTCTCAGTGCTCACGCATTGAGACTGCTGCATCATTACTATGACAGCGGTAACAGCTGCAGCTTCAGTTCCTTCCTCATTTACCTCAATGAAGGACTTGTGATAAACATCTGAAACAAACAGTTTCTTAGATATATGGGAATCAACCATTTCAGTGAAACCACCCGGATAGAAAGGTGACTTGAGGCCAAGCCCCCATAGAACTTTAGTAGCTTCAAACCTGAAAGTTATTTTGAATTTAGGGATGAGAAATTTGCGTGCTTTAACTTTTTCATATGGAAAATGCCGGTTTAAAAATCCAGGTTCTGAACTGATTTTGTCCAGTAAAGCAGGTAATCCATCACGGGCATCAGGCAGAATGAAATACATGCAGAAGCGAAGAGTGTCCGTGCCCTGTTTATAAGGAAGTCTCAACATTTTAAAGCCATCAAAGGCTGTTATGTACTGCTCCTTCTGGCTAGTCATGAAGGGTGCTCGAACAGTCCCTTCATTGAGGAGATGGAATTCATGGTCTTTTGTTTCGAAAGCATAGAACTTCTCATTCCATTCTCCCTTAAAATATAGTGCATTGGCAAAGATGAGCCTCGTCGTTTCATCCACCGCGTCTGGAGGAAGAATCTCTTTGATGAGATCATTTGTCTTCATTTTAGCCCACTGATTCACTTGATTGGCAGCCTCAGCAGGCTTAACCAATTAGTAAGACAAACACAGAATGATAAAATCAGCACACTGTATATGTTTTACCCTACAATTCCTTTTCAATAAAGCTAACAAAGGAAGATTATGGTTAAAAAATAATTGATGACAGTATTAACCAAGAGTATGTGAGATTTTTGCTGATTTAAGCCAACAAAGGAAGATTGTACTACTTGAGGCTAGAGCCGTTGAGAAGGCTAATCAACATAAGTTGTGTCCTAATTGTTTTGCTTTGTACTCTTTCAAAGTTATATTGATCCTTCAATCTGTATCTAACTCTTAAACGAGTTAGTGGTTGGTAATATTGTTCATCAATGTCTATTTCATATGATAATATTTGGAGAATGGAGGATTTAAGGGTGTGTTCGGTATGGAGGAAAACTTTATTCAAATTTTCCCATGTATTGTTGATTTGGACAAGTTCCTTAAAATAAAAAAAATGATTTCTGATAAATGAATGGAATACTAGACTCAATATAAGGGCTTGAACAATCCTACTTTTTTTGACGTAGTTTTTAAGATCCGAGTCAGGCCTAAAGCTTAATTTGACATGGTATATCATGGATAGACCTGATGTGGGCCCTCATGAAACAGGAACATCTCCTTTCTTTGAGCTAGCTTTTCAGGCGTGAGTTAGGCTCAAAACTCACGCCCTCCAACACAACTACACTCCATATCGCATTGTCTGAATTATATATAAATATTTTTTCCTTATTCCAGTGAAACAAAATGAATAGAGGCATATACCTTGTTCTGAAAATCAACATATTCGGAAGAGGCCTTGTAAACATTATCCACAACGTGTTTGAAAGAATGCTTGAAAGGAAGTGATTGGTCGATCCAAACACCATTAGCAATGGACAAACACGGACCTCCATTGGGGCTTCCATCAACAAAGACGGTGTCGACAAGATAAGAATAAAGAGAGTTGAGTTCATTAGTTGATTTTGACTTGAGAAAACAGAGCAGCTGATCTTGAGTTGGTCCATTAGAGCCAGCAGCAATGAGGCCAAGTGCTATTTGAATTGAGAGAGGAGAGAGCACCAGATTGGAATCGCCATTAACCTCTTTTGAGAAAATGTGCTTAGCAAGCATGAAAGAAACGTCCGTCTGATTGGTGATCGACTCCTGGAGATCCATATTTGCTTGCAAAGAAGAAGAGAAGGGGTTGACTTATCAATCAGATGGACACCCATTATAACTACACCAAGAACGTAGTTTTTTGTCTATGTGTCAAATTTTAACTATATATTCTTTAAATGTAGAATTTGATACTAACTCTGATTCAATACGGCAATTTGTTCGAGAAGCTTAGAGGTAAACAAAGAGCATAGAAGAGAATAAAGTGTTGCGCCATTCTGGGAAAAGACTTCAGCATTTATGTTCTCGGTTAAAAGTTTGGTTCGTTTAATACTACTAGGTCTGGGCACGTGTAATCCAATTTTATTAACCACAAAATTTTAAAAAATTACATAAATGTTAGTATTAGGAAACATGTTTGAGTTATAAATTATATACTCCATTTGTCCTAATTTATGTGACACTTTTCGTTTTTCGAGAATCAAACAGTTTAAGTTTGACCGGGAATTTGCACATGAAATCTTCAATTTTTTTGAAATGAAATTTGTACATTTGTAAGCTACGTAAAAGTATTATAAGTCATAATAATTGATAATTCAAAATATTTAAAAGATCTATGAAAAATTTATGGTCAAGGATAGACTTGTTTGAATCTTGAAATCCGAAAAGTGTCACATAAAATGAGACGGAGGAAGTACTAAAGAAGAAGTGCAAATTTTTAAAGTGATATTTTAATCCTTCATGGTGAGCTCTCTAAAAGGAAGAAATATTTCTCAAAGAAATCCTTGGTTTTCTTACTTTGATTTCTAATTTCGCCTTTAATTAACAAAGTTACTGGACCTTGTTTCTTTTGGTATAATATACAATCTCTTCTTTATCTATTGATTTGGCAAAAATAACATTTTTAAATACCAACACTCAAGCCGAAAGGAGTTGAGAAGTAGAACATATGTTTATATAATTACCTCCCAACCAACTAAAAATATCTTTTGTGTAATTATGTTTTTAGTGTCATATGTATTTTTAATTTTTTTTTTTTTGTGAATTTGATTAAAAGTAATTTTACCTAAGGTGTGTGTATACTTATTGAATATATATGTATATATATTGAATATTTAATATGCATCAATTAAATATTGAATAAGGTATATATAATTTAATAAAGAATATGACATGTTAAAATGGTTGGAAGCTAAAAGTGAAGAAAATAAATGCATGACACATATTAAACTTGTAAATAAAAAGTTCATATCGAATTTGTACATGTCTAAAGGTAGATGAAAGGTCTTTCCAATTAAATTTAATAGACAATTAATTTTTATTAAAAAAATGATAAATATACTTTTAAAAGACACTTTAGTAATTCAATTTTTGACTTAAGACTCTTTCCACTTTTAACAGAATGATCTTGCTGACTTATATTACTAAAATCTAAACAAAATGAAACCTAATAACTCCATTCTCATAATATTTTTAAGTTACATGATTTCAATTTGAGGAATAGTTTTTAGTAGTAACAATGAAGGGTCCAAGGAATTCATAAAGAAATAACCAAAATGTACAAAAGCAAAATTGTCATCATACCAATCATTTGAATTTTAGGACTACGGAAAGCTACATTAATAAAGAATGCAAGAAAACTATTAGGCTTAGTATCGGATAAATGTAAATGTAACTTCTCATTTTTATTTGAAAATTAAATTGTTAAATCTCATATTGTATAAATTGTAGAAAAATAAAACATGAAACAAAATGGGTGAAAATGAACTACATATATATGTGTTCGCAACACTATGTTAGATAGACGATAAAGTAACATAATCTTTATTTAAATTACTTGTATTTAAACAAAAGCATATTGCATAAACTATTCAAGTATTATCAAACTCGTCATGTATCAACAGAAGTTTTGTCAATTAAGTAGCACTTAAAAGAATAATAACACAAAAACAAAGAAATTTCTTTTCATAACAATGCAAAATGATACAGAATTACATAAAAATATGGGTTGCATAAATTTATTTTCGACAACCATACCTTAACTCCAAAATGAAAAAGAAAAACTTAAAATCATAAACTAACATAAAAAAGATCTAAAGAAATATATAGGTCATATCTTATACTTTTTCGCTTAACACTTGAACTATATTGTAAGAAAACTTCTCTTTTTAATTTCAGAATGAAGCTATCAATTCTTCACCTCAATTAGCTTCTTGACGACATGTATCTATATCATTATCTAGGAAGAAGAAAAGAGAACAATTGATGAAATAAAGGAAAAGAATATGATGATCTTGTGAACACCTAATTTTTTATCAAACCTAAAGTTTTACACCATTTTTATTCCTTAAATATTTCTTTTAAATCTAAATTAGATACTTTATGTTTATCGTATTTTATTAAGTTTATTTTAAAAGATTTGAAAACTACAAAAATAGAGTCACACTTTAAGGTATGTTTTGTTTCAATTATTAAAAAAAATGGAATGAAAACTTACAAAAAATATATAGATGTTTTCTGTTAATTTAAATTTTAATAAATAAATTAGTGTCTCTTAATTATAGTTTATTATATTATTATTAGCTGCTTAATTTTTGATTAGTTTTTTTTTAAAGTGTAATATTATATTATATTAAAAAATAATAATAATAACCTACCCCACTTTCCTCTCTAATGACCCCACTTACCCACTTTCCCCTCAACTACACACCACCTGCACCTTTAAAACCTATATAAAATATACCAACAATACACGACAGTGCATGTCCATGTTTGTGTGCAACAAACAAGAGAAAAAAAAGGGTAATCTTTTACATAAATATTTATAACCCACTTTGATTATAGTAATCTACAAATATTAAATCTTTTCATAATTAATTATAGTCTCAATATTTCTTTTCAATTCATTCGAAACTTAAAAAGTTTCTTTTGAGACTTACTACAATCCCAATATTATTTCTATGGTAATAATACAACTCATTAGAGCTTGCAATTAATTTTGTGTATTATCACATATTCCATGACACCATCCATATGGTGAACATCTCCTTCAAGGAGAAACTTATATTACTATTGTCATGGTCAAAATTATTACGAGCAAGACATTTTTCTTGCTTTACTTTTGTTGTACCATAGGTACATAATCAATGACAAATTTGTATTGCCATACAATAATATTATTTTGGTCATGGCCACAACCTTTATAGGCAAGAATTACTTCTTTCTTTTTCCCCTTTCGGTAGTTCATAATAAACATACCATAATATTTATGACGTATAAACGTACATGATCAATGACCATTTCTGCCAAATAAAAATTTATTTGTTTCTCTCAAACCTCCCGTGGAGGTGAGTTGTGACATATATCCAAATCATAATATTTTTATTATACCTTGACTCATTCACTTTCAAAATAGTCGAGCATTCATGATTCTTATCACAAGTCACAATCTCTTCATGAGTTGACCATAACCACTTATACATGTCATATCTTTATATTTGACATATTTACATGACCCACCTTAACATCACTTTGAAACATAAAGTCCATCATCACTTTATATTCTTTCTTTTGATGGAGGATTTATAAACTTATCACATTATTAGGTCGACAACAATCACAAGTTCAATGACCTTTCATAGCATTTTGAAGATAAAAATTACCTTCACATTTTGAAGGACCACTTGGAGAACCCTTACTGTTCTTCCTTTTATAATTACCACAATGATGACTATTATAATTCCGTCCCTCCACGCCCTTATTCATATCGTTAATCATTTGTCATCTTTCAGACTAATTATTCACTGCTACCACATTCATACGATAGAATGGAGCAAGTCAACAGTCGGATTTCAAAGTTATCATATGTTGCTACCACATTCTTTTCAAGGAATGGTGCAAATTCAATGGACCGAATTTCAAGACTTTTCATTAGAAATATTCTATTTTTGTCTTAGTCATGATTTTATCATCACTATGGTGCATTGAGACACAAACTCAATGTCTTATCCATATGAGGCGTGTTAGGCCATAATTTTATGGGATTCGAACCCAATATTTTATCATCATGGTGCACCAAAATTTAAATCGATGTCTTATCCCCTTTGGTGCGATGAAACTTGAATCCATCGTCTTACCCTTCAACTAATGACATATAAACCAAAATAAATAGAACTAACACAAGAGCTTTTAAAAATATTATCATTTTCTTGTTCTATATAAATAAGTGAACTAAATTTCGATAAGACATGAAAGAAAATTATTCTTGTATGTCACAAGTTCGTCTCCCTCCACCATTTGCCACATGAGTATAGGTGTATCTAATCTTGCATAGCGAATTTCCTTATCGCTGATTCATCTGCAAACTTAAATCAACTTATTAAATAAAGTAAAACTTAATATGTAAATAAAACTTACCTCTGTACTCTAGCATCTTAATAAAGCAACATATATAGCATATGTCCAGATTTACTATACGAATTAACATCATATTTGTTGATTTTCTTTTTCTTTGTTTTGTTGGATCAATTTGATCAATAACTGTTTACTCCTTCTTTTCATCATCACAATCAAATTATTGGTATAAAACTCAACTTGGATGATGTGGTGAACAAAATTGAAACTAGAAACAATCCGTGCTGATAACGTGTTATAAAATCAAGCTCAGAATAATATAAGTATAAAGAGAAGAAGGCAAGAAATGTAGATAGAAGAGAGGACTTTTCTTCTTATTCAAGTGTGTTCCAAATGGTGAATGATATCTCTATTTATAATGTTGATGTTAGGACCGAAATAAGTAGGTGTAATGTGGAAGCTAGCAAAGCAAAACCTCGAAAGACCATGAGTAAGAAGACAAACGAGAAATATACAAAAACACAAAGATTTAATGTGGTTCGGTCAATCGACCTACGTCCATAAAGGAGATGAGCAATCCACTATATAAACATGAGAGTACAAAATATAGAGAGAAATAACCTCAACCAATTCACTCGGAATACATGGGAGGTCACACAAGTGATAACGTATCAAGCTTGTGACCCACAAGTATTCCCCCTAACCAAAACTCTCAAAGCCCTTAAGACTACATTGTGACTGTTGATTAAGTTAAAAGGAACAAACCTCGATTTATAGAGTCCTAAACCTTTTCCAACAAGAAAAAGACTAGCCAATCCAAAACTTTTTCCTAAAAGGAAAACCTATTTATGGTAAGAAATTCAGGGCAAATAAAACCCAACAAATCTCCCCTTTGGCTTGAATTTCTGACAAAATAAATTTGTCCACCTTCTTCACATAATCTTCAACAACTTGCTTCTCCTCTCCATAATCTCCTCCATCAAATATATGTATCAACACAGAGAACTTCTCTGAAACAATTTCTCCAACAAAAATCTTCATTACTGTCAAAAAGGTTGCGGCTAGAACTACGCCCGCCAAGATGAACACCCATCTTTCTAACCTGGTTCAATCATCGATTATCGAACCACTGAACCTGACTCCATCATTGAATCTGGCTCTGATATCACTTGTTAGGACCGAAATAAGCAGGTGTAATGCGGAAGCTAGCAAAGCAAACCTCGAAAGACCATGAGTAAGAAGACAAACGAGAAATATACAAAGACACAAAGATTTAACGTGGTTCGGTCAATCGACCTACGTTCACAAAGGAGATGAGCAATCCACTATATAAACATTAGAGTACAAAATATAGAGAGAAATAACCTCAACCAATTCACTCGGAATACATGGGAGGTTCACACAAGTGATAACGTATCAAGCTTGTGACCCACAAATATTCCCCCTAACCAAAACTCTCAAAGCCCTTAAGACTACATTGTGAATGCTGATTAAGTTAGAAGGAACAAACCTCTATTTATAGAGTCCTAAACCTTTTCCTACAAGAAAAGGATTAGCCAATCCAAAACTTTTTCCTAAAAGGAAACCCTATTTATGGTAAGAAATTCAGGGCAAATAAAACCCAACAGTTGAGATATCACTCCCAAAGGTCACCAAAGTAGTAGATACATAGTTATCCCTTAAGGTTCTTATCACCTTGGAAGCACCCATATATGAATCCAATTAATTCTTGGATAAATCTAATGGATAATCCACACAATGCAATGGATTTATAACATCTTTTTATTTATTTTTACTTGTCTACTATTTCACAAATAAATTTTCACTTTTAATAAAAAATTATAGATTTTCACAAATGAATGAAGTGAGTATATATATTTTATTAATTTTTTTTTAATTTTATTTTAAAATTAGAACAAGATCAAGATCAAATAAACAATAATAATGAGAGAAAATAGTCAAAAGCCCCCTCAACCTATTAGTTAATTCTCAACTACACACTTATTCTATACGGGTTTCTATTACTCCCTAAACTATTTAAATATGGAATAATCATCTCCCTAAAAAGTCATAACCAGTTTTATGTCAAAGATGTGCAGCACACACTATGAATCACTTTAACGTCATTTTTTTTCCCTGTAAATTATAAACCTAATCAAAATAATAATTTAATAATCATCTGTAAAATTGTGTAAAGTTTTCATGTTTATCAAATCTGAAAATTAAAATTTACAAAAAATGCTTTCAAATAGAGATTGTTTTTCCAAAATACTAATGATTTCTTTAGAGAATAATAAGAGAAAATGAGGAAAAAATCTCTACACCAAATTAAAGAAGAAGAACAACTCCACACCTAGTCCACATACACTTTCAATTTGAAATCGAACTCAAAATAAAAAAATCCACAATAAGTATTCACAAATATGGGAGCAAAAAAACAAATTTGGTAAGAATGAAATAAGAAAGTGAAATTTCAAATTCACCATTGTTGGTTCATTGTGGTTTGACTTTTTTTTTTTCTTTTTTTTGCTAATATTATGAGGGGTTTAGAGAAAAAACCTTGAACTCCATTTTTGAGCTACATATATAAAAGTTTCTTACGAGTTAGGTGATTGTTGTTGCTAAAAACGGTTGATGTATGATTAACTAAGCATAGATCAGTAGCTACAAATTGATTTGGAGCTCTTTGAGACGAAATTTAGAAGACCACCATTGAAGGACTTAGAGAAAAACTTGAAGAAATCATGAAGTGGATATAACAATTTTGTGATATAAGAAAATGGAAAGAATAATAAAAAATTAATTATATAATCTCCAATGAGAGACTGCCACATGGACTATTAAATTCAATTTTAGTCATTTTTTGTCTTTTTGTTGAACCCTTACATGCCTACAAAAGGTGTATTCAACTTCTTGGACATGTCAGCGTTTAAGGATCGTAAATTATCGAAAATAAAAAAATTAGAGGAATAATAGGACCTCCATAAAATATAAATGTATAATTGAAAATTGACTAATAATTGGGGCCATTTGTCTATTTTCTCATAACGGAAAAGGGTCAAAATTGCCCATAAACTATGCGAAATAGACCATTTATACCCTCCAATACATTTTGGGATAAAAAATACCCCCACAGTTATCCCAGGAGACCACAAATACCCTCAAGAGTTAACATCCCAATTTTTTAGTGACGTGGCAAGCCACATGGGACTAATCCCTCCACCTAAGCATTGCCAACTAAGATTTACTACAAAAGAACTTGCTTTTAGTGGCGACAAAGTTGCCACAAAATCCCAAAATATTGCCACTAAAGGTTATGAGTGATTTTTAGTGGCGACTAAGGCTCCAACAACCATTCGCTAGTAAAACCTATTTTTTCAACAAAAAAATATGATAATTAATTTTCGATTGCGACCTAATTTTCTAAAATAAATAACTTGCAATATCCATATTAAAAACATCCAATATTATTACAAAAAATAATCAAAATTACTTCTCGATTCAAATCTCCTACTATATATATATATATATATATATATATAATGCATCATTGTACATTTTATACATTTACATATGACATAAAAATAAAACATATAGTGTCTTCAAACTCCTACTTAATTGATATCATATTTGGTTTTTTAAAAACAATGAAGAAAACAACACAAAATTAGAATTTAATGTTAAAAACTTTTAGTGACAATTTTCTAGGCTTTTGTGGTGACTGTTGTTGCCACTAAAGGTCTAGATCTTTTGTAGTGAATCCTAGTTGGCAACGCTTAGGTGGAAGGATTAGTCCCACGTGGCTTGCCACGTCAAAAAAAAATTGGGGTGTTAACTCTTGAGGGTATTTGTGGTCTCTTAGGATAACAATAGGGGCATTTTTTATCCCAAAATGTAACGAAGGATATAAATGGTCTGTTTCATATAGTTCGGGGGCAATTTTGACCCTTTTCGGTTCTCATAATAATGACAGAAGAGCAACAATAACCAAAAGAGTAGTTGCACCTCCTCATCTTTATCAATTCCAACATACATACTTAATTAATTACACAGTCATATAGAATATAAAATAAATAAAGTAAAGTTCAATTTTCTTAAAATTCGAGCAATATCAAGATCAAATAAACAATGACAATGGCAGAAGAGCCACTGAAATAATTAATTAATAATTAAATAATTATGATTTTAGTTTTATTTATAATAACAAGTTTTAGAAATTACGTACTTAAAAATTCATTAATATATTACTTGTTTACGGTTGAATTTGTTGCAGTTAATTTTGTTATAATTTATAATTCTATTAAAAAAATAATCATCAGGAAAATAAAAGGTGCACATGTTAAACGAGTAACTAAATCAAAAACATCTAAAATTATATTATTGACAAAAATAGTACTTCCATCTTGAATTAACAATATTTTTTATTTTATTTTTTAAATTTTATGACTTTAAATATGTAATTTAAAATCATTATTTTTCACAGTAGAATGTAAACTATTTAAATGATAATTCAAAGAATCTACTTTTATGTTATAGATATATAATTGTATTTCATTAATGTTTTCACTTTTATTAAAATTGTCCATTAATATATATAATAAATAACATTTGCTTGTAATTTATGTTATCTAAAAATTTAGAATAAAATATAATTTTATAGTACATCAAAATTTTGAAAAGAATAAATTCAATGATTTTGGTTATTAAATTCTGATCCACCAAACCTCTAGCTAAGTCAATAAATGATTTTGGTTCTAACTTAAATTTTTGTGTGGGAGAGGTCATATTTGCCCTTCTACGCTTAAAAGAATCATCGGAGAAGGCCCTAAAATGCCCCTCAAGAATTTGAATTGGTACAAACTATCTTCCATCCATCTATCGTCCCTAAAATACCCCTCACGTCCACCTTTTGGCTCAAAAATATCCTCGATGTTAATCCTTTGGCTCATATTTGCCCTTATTTTTAGTAGCTCCCTTTAAGTAAAATTATTAAATATTTATTTATTAAATTGCTTAATGTGATTGGTCCAAATTTAAACCCTCTTCAAATAAATAATAAAAATGATATTGTTAAAAAATTCTATTTTTCTATAAAACCACTTATGATTCATACTTTGACCCGATACACTTGAAAATAATATTGAAAAATAATAATTTCATGATATCTTCATATTGACCTATTTTAAATCAACCCCAATTCATCATAACGTAACTCAACTCATAAATGGGGATCCAACTAAAATTCATACTTACCGCGACTGATTGTCCATCTAAAAATATTATTATTTTCATTAATATAAAATTTTCTCTCAATTATCCAAATGTCTTGTTCATTATCTATTTTATTCCTTTTTTAATTTCTTATTTTTAATTAGGATATCCGGGACTCAAACTTGAAATGAACTCACATATTTATATTCTTTTAATTAGTATTATTGTCATGATGGAATGAGGGTGGGGATAAAAGTAATGATTATTTTTATTCTTTTATTTTTAATTTTGGGTACACACAAAAAAATGTAATATTTGTACATATTTGCTTGATTAAGTCATCTTTTATTGAACTAATTATTTCTATATGAATGCATCATTATTTTCCTCCCTTTTTTCTCTCTTGTTTGTCATAAATTTAAAAAAAAAAAAAAATTGTGGACAAGATCCAAATAGAAAAAAAATGGAAGAGATAGGATGTGAAGAACCAGGGAGGGAGTAGTTTAGAGAGTAGATGCTTAACCTTTTTATAATTTTAAATTTACTATGAAATTCAAAATCAAGTCAATCATGTGAGCTTATATATTAAGTAATTTCAAATTATTTTAACAGAAAATGGCCTAAAATGCCCTTAAACTATGAGATTCGGTACAATATTACCCTTCATCCACCTAATGAGAGTGATCCGTTAGATATAAGGGTATTTTTGAGCCAAAAGATGGACGTCAGGGATATTTTAGGGCCGATAGGTGGATGGAGGGTAATTTTATACCAATTTAAATACTTGAGGGGCATTTTAGGCCCTTCACCAAAGAATCATATGTACTCTCTTCATGTATATATATTTTTATTGGAAAATTTTGAAAAATATTTCAACTTTGGCCGAAATTGTTGTTACGATACCAAACTTTATGGAGGACCTTTTACCTCCCTACACTATTTAATAGTGTATTTTAAAGGTATATATGTGCCACGTGGACACGTTACTATCTATAATGATGCAATATTTATGATGTCCACGTGGGCGCGCATATATAGCTTTAAAATACACTATTAAATAGTGCAGGGGGTAAAAGATCATCCATAAAGTTTGGTATCATGACAACAATTTCGATCAAAGTTAAAGTATTTTTCAAACTTTTTTCCCTATATTTAAATATATTTTTCTTTATCATCTAACTTTAGACACATAATTAGCGAAGGAAAATCATAGGAAATGGAAGTAACTTCTTTCGAGTGCGGGATTCATGAGTAAATATATTGAGAACTTCATTCACAACTTGCATGGACTTCTAGTTGAAAATACTTACATAATTAGCATATGTGAATCGATTGTTGAAGTTATGGGGTTGACAAAATTCACTAATAATAATGGAGAAATGATCTAATGGACCATTATACTTGTATGAATTTATATTATGGACCCTTCTACTTAACTCTTTATCAATTGAGTTCTTAAACTCAATCAAAAGAAGATTTTTAAACCCCTCCTGTCATGTGTGTAGTTGACTCTCTCTTATATAAATGACATGTCAAATCCACGTCATTTAAATGAATAACATGTCATAATTATATTCATTAACTATTTTTTTAAAAAATAATTAAAAATATTAAAAAAATGGTTAAATAATCTTTTAACTCACTATTTTTAATTAAATAAAATAATATTTTAACTCCACACGGTTGATAAAAGACTCAACAATGAAGAAGAAGATTTCATATTTTTTAATTTCTTTTTTCAATTTATTATTTTATAATTTTAATTTTTTTAAATTTAAATATGATATCACTCAAGCAGGCATGTAGTCACACTACACGCCACACACTCTTACCTATTCAGCCATCTTAATGCCACATAAGCTTAGTCAACGGTCAGAGGGGTTCAATATATGGAGTTTTACCTAATTTAAGGATTCAATTGATAAAGAGTTAAGTAGAAGGGTCTATAATACAAACTCGTATAAGTACAGGGGTTCATCAGACTTTTTTTTTTTTTAATATAACCACACTACTCTCGTTTAATATTTTTTAAAACTCTGGAAAAGACTAAACAACTACCACTTTGTCATCAGTTATTATTAATATGCCAGATACAAGATAGAATATTTCAGAATTAAGTTTAAAATTAAAATTATACTATATTTGATTGAAGTTTATGAATTTATCTCAAGAGGTAGCAATTCATCTAAGGATGGGAGAGTCAAAGCTGGAAATAGTGATGTTTCCATGGCTTGCTTTAGGGCATTTGATCCCATATATGAATCTGTCAAATGAACTTGCAAAGAGGTCACAAAATCTCATTCTTGTTGCCCAGAAATGCAGAAACTAAACTTCAAAAACTCAACCTTTACCCAAATCTCATCAAATTCCATAAATTGACAATACCTCATGTTGATGGCCTTCCATATGGAGCAGAGACTACAGCTGATGTTCATAGATCTTTGGAGAGTCTATTAGCAACAGCTTTTGATGAATTGTATGATGAAATCAAGTCTTTTCTTCAAAATCTAAAACCCCATTTCGTTTTCTTTGATTTTGCTTATTGGATTCCTGATTTAGCACGAGAAATTGGGGGTATCAAGACTCTGTTTTACCTACTTGTTTCCCCTGCTGCAATGTCTATATCACCGGACAAGGCTACTTTTATGACATCAACTGCTGCTGAGCTAGTAAAGCCACCACCAGGTCACCCTTCTTCCTGGATTCCGTGTTACTTCTATAAATAAATGTTTGTGATTATAAATTTTCAAATATATGTATTATTTGTGATTATAAATTTTCAAATATATGCATTATAATAGTAAATTTGCAATTTCATTCTGCTCTCTAAAGATGTGGTATCTATCTCCCTCCAGGTTACCCTTCTACTACTGTGGTGTTGCATGAAAGTGAAGCTAAGTTGTTATCATTTCTATTTCATGAATATGGCAAGGGGGTGACGTTTCAAGAACGATTGAGCAAGGGATTTACACAATGCGATGTAATAGCTGTGAAAACATGTAGAGAGATTGAAGGAATCTTTTGTGACTACGTAGTAACACTACTTGAAAAGCCAGTCCTTTACGCTGGACCTGTAATTCCCAAGCCCAAAAAGGAGCAACATGAATTATCAAATTGGCTCGAGAAATTCGAACCAGGATCAGTAGTGTTCTGTGCATTTGGGAGCCAAATGATTCTTGAAAAGAAACAGTTTCAACAACTTGTTTTAGGCTTTGAACTGACTGAGTTACCATTTCTTTTAGTTGTTAAGCCACCTGAAGGGACAAATTCAGTAGAAGAAGCTTTGCCAGAGGGATTCAAACAAAGGGTTCAGGAAAATGGACTGATTCTTGATTGTTGGGTGCCACAATTGGAGATTTTAAGACACAAATCAGTTGGTTGTTTCGTCACTCACTGTGGTTATGGGTCGATGTGGGAGTCTTTGGTGCTGTGTGATTGTCAATTGGTACTTTTGCCAAGGCCTATTGATCACATTTTTACTGCTAGGCTTATGGAACAACACCTTAAGGTTGGTGTAGAAGTGGAGAAGGATGAAAATGATTTGTTTACAAAGGAGAATTTGTGCAAGGCTGTGAAATGTGTGATGGATAAAGATAGCCAAATCGGTTGTTTAGTGAAAGAGAATCATAGGAAATGGAAGGAACTTCTTTCGAGTCCTGGCTTCATGAGTAACTACATTGATAACTTCATTCAAGACTTGCATGGACTTCTAGTTGAAAAGATCTAGATGATTATCAGGGGTGGATCTTATGTTGAAGTTATGAGGTTTGCAAAATCCAATGTATTTGTGTGCTTTTGTTAAGAATTTTTTTTACTTAATATGTATGAAAAATTATCCCAACTAATTGTTATTTTGTTTTGAAATTCAGAATCATAAACTTAAAACTATGTATCTAGTGATGTTAACTTGCATTTATAAAATGTTTTCATGCCTTATGTTGTGAATGAGACGATTGTTGACTGGGATGCCACTCAGGATGAGCACATGGGACTGCCACGTAAGACTGCTAGAAAGGTCATTCCTCCTAAAAGACTTGGTGATTACGTGTGGAAAGGGGGAAGTTCACGTAAAAAGGGGTAAAATTGGCAAAGCAGTAGGCATAAAGCATCGTGAGTGGAGCAGTGCAGGGCAGAGTACTTTTTGTTATCACTGGACACTCTTTCTCTCTCAATTTCTTCTAAGTTCCTCACCTCCTTCTTCTTCTATCATTAGTTTTGCTACTCCTGCAATTTCCTCTTGTATTTCTGATTCTAGGGACTTGAATATATCTACTACTTGTAAGTTGAGAGAAAGGGTATTAATATAAGTGTAGTTGGTGTTTCACTGTGTCAATTTGTTGCACCTTACCTATGAGTTATACACCTTTTCTTCAATTTTTGTGCCACTTTTTCTTTTAAAAAAGGTTTGATATATTTTAACTACCGAAAAGGGGTAAAAGTATTCCCATCTATTTTTGGCTCAAGACTACTTCTCAAATTAACAGCCAAAACCTGATAATTTTTTGCAATTTAAAATAATTGCATGGCTATTCTGATTTGTCACATGTAGTAATTAAATCCATTCATTTCTTTAAACTAAAATGTCTGTAATCGTGGACAAAAGGGAGTTATTAGTATGGTAAGCACCTGGTTGTGAATTCGTATCGGCAAGAGAGCAAAAAAAAAGGGGGGGGGGGGGGGGGGGGGGGGGGGGGGGGGGGGGGGGGGGGGGGGGGGGGGGGGGGGGGGGGGGGGGGGGGGGGGGGGGGGTTGAAGAATCTTTTGAACCTTGCAATTTCTATTTATTGCTCTTCTAGTATGAAAAATGAAATGTGGAACATAAAAGATTGGATGTCTTTCGTAAAGAATAATAACATTATAGAGGATTGTGACTTATCCATCTTTTTGAACAATGAAATGTAGAACATAAAAGATTGGATGTCTTCCGTAAAGAAGGATAACATTATAGAGGATTGTGACTTATCCATCTTTTGAACATAGCAAAACATTCTTCAGGTTTATCCGTACAAGATGTGTGTCCGGATCCCTATTAAAGAAAAATAAATAAAATGCAAAGTAAAATACAAATATAAAATAAAACCAATCTTACTAAATTGAGACAAATTAATTATTTTTCATTTTTCATGAAACTTATTTCTACAATTAATTCCATACCTTCAATGTTGCATAAGTCATTTTGTTGGAGTAAGATCTCGTATAACTACAAGGATACGATAATAGAAAAATAATTAAGCATTATCAACTCACATAATGATTAGTTTTAATTAATAATTCATAATTGTAATTAAGGATGTTAAATTTGGAGATTAATTACCCAGCAACTTGATTATTTGTGTTCCATTGACGCCAATCATCGACAATAGAGTAATTTAGAGACTTTATCCATGTTTGTGTGGATTGAAAAAGTTCCATATAATCATGATCACCACTGTTTAAACATAAAAATAGTAATAAAAAAAACCCGTCATTTAATTATTGAAAATACATTAAAAAAAATGCTAATGGCATGAAAAAAGTTCCTCTATATATCTTTGTTGGGGACACACATCTCTTTTAGTAATCTTTTCTTAGTTTTGTAGGACTTGTGAGATTTAGGACCCGTTTGAACACGAAAATTATTTATTTATTTATTTCACAAAAAAATGTTACTTTATTTAAAAATCAGTATTTGGATGGCAATTTCAAATATAAGAAGTTGTATTTGAATCTGGATATACTCAAAACCCTGTTTCCACTTTTATTAGTTATTTCTTTTTCAATTTACTCCCAATTGTTTTTTTTAATGAAAATAACTCATATAAATTATAGGCCAAATTCATCGGTGATTAGTAGTAGAGCCAGTATTTTCAATAAAGGGGTTCAAAATGTGAAAAGATAAACACACGAAGTAGTCGAAGGGGTTCGGCATCTACTATATATACCTAAAAATTATTTTAACCATGTATAAATCATAATTTTCATCAGTCTAAAAATTATGTATTATGGTGATGTATATACCTAAAAATTATTTTAACCATTATAAAAAGATTTGTGAAAAAAAAAATGAAACTAAAAATTAGAAATAAATAAATAAATAAAAGGAACAGACGTAATTTTTTTTATAAAAGATAAAAAGTTAAACAAAAAAAAGAAGGGAAAGTTAAAAAGGGAAACGTGAAAATAATTATAAATTTTTTTAAGAAGAGAGAGAAACAGAATAAAAAAATAATAATAATTAAAAAAAGTGTAGCACGCAAAAAAAAGAAAAAATTGGAATTTTCTTTCTAAAATTAATCCTAAATCCCATAAAATTTTATCTCCTATTTTAAATCTAACTAAAAAAACAATCCTAAAATTACCCAAATACTAAAAACTCATTCCTACATAAATTCTAATTCCTAACAAGTAGATACCTATATATATATATTCTATTCATAATAACGTTAAAGAAAAATACGAATACATGCAAAAAAAAAAGGGAAAAGAAAATAAGGGTGTTTCAAATTAGTAAAGTTTTATTTCTTAACTTTATTCTATTTTGTTTGAGTAAATTTATGTGCTTATACATATTTTTATTAATGGACACACTTACAAAATAAGATAACTTTTAAATAGGTTTAAAATAAATCAAAGAATGAGAGTAGATATTATTATTTTTTTACTTTTTTTTTTTTTTTCAAAGTCCAAAAAATTGATTGAGATACATTACTTTATCGCTTGCTCCATTTTTCAATTTCTTCGTTATTGTTTTCTTCCTTGCTTTAACACCCATCTTTGAGCTATAAGCCTTAGTAGACCTCACCGGAGAACGGTGACAGATAAGCAGATGAATTCGCCGGAGCTGCTGCCAAGCGTAAGAGAGTTTTTTTTTTTTCTCACTTTTAATAATATATGATTTTAAACTTTTAACACATGTTTCTTATTTCCTTTTAAAAAAGATTAAATTAAAAAAATATATATAAAAAAATTAGTTTCGAAGAAAAGGTAAAAACTTGCTGAAGAAGCAACGTTAGAAAAAACAGCGAATTTTGTTCAGAATAACTGCTATTTATAGCGAAATCAGCAGGGATTAAGGTTTTTAATATACCTTTCAACTTTCTTCCCTACAGATCAACAAATCCATGGCGAAACGAAAAGAAGAGAAAATTGATCATTGTGCACAGGTCACAAGTCGTATCCTTCTAAAGGAGATTCAAAAGGAGCTTAGAAAAACTAAAAATTCGAATACTAACATATTGCTCTCTCCACTGTCTTTCCACGCCGTACTGAACATGACGGCTGCCGGAGCAACGGGAGATACATTGAATCAGATGCTTCGATTTCTCGGTGTTCAGGACATTGATGATTTGAATTCGAAATTTTCAAATTTGTCTTCTGTTATGGAGAGAAATAGTAATGGTGGCCCTGCTTTGAGTTTCCTTAATGGAATGTGGGTGGCTCATACACATGAAATCAGAGACTCTTACAAACAATTAGCCAACACTCTCTATGAAATTGATCCTAAAGTTGTTGATTTTGAACGCAAGGTAAGTGCTCTGATTAATCTTTTGAAGTTTTATCTATCATGTAATGTATTTTTTTGATGAATAAACGTTTGGATAGATGGTGCATTGATTAATCTTTTGAAATTTTATCTATCTTGTCATAATTGTAATGTATTGTTTCGATGAATAAATGGTTGGATAGATGGTATTTTTTCCTACCTACTATAAAAAATAGTACATTAGCTCTAGATCTATTGGAATCCTTTACATTTTTCCTGTTAGATGATGAAGGAGTTCCGGCTATGAAGGTAAGGATGGAAATGCCGTTTCAATTATAGCTGCTGAGAGTATTGTGTTGTAGTATGAGTCATCTTATCATAATCTCCCATCTATTATTTTTAATTTAATCTCAGATATGCTCTCTAATGAGTTGTAACATGTGCCTGAATTTATGTGATGAAACTAATTCTGCTTTATAGTTTTTCCCTGGGGATCTTATGAATTGTTTTAACTTTTGTCATTTCCACAACATGAATAGACTTGGTTATTGTATCTTCACTTTGTCCTTTTTATCCCTTTAAACTAGTACAACACAAAAGTTAACAACCATTCAAACAAGCTGAAAATTTAATTTTCTTTGCAATGTTTTTGAAATTTGCTTACAGAAAAGTGAAATTATTTGTATTGGTGGTTTAGTTGAGAAGTAGATCTTGAATTATCATAAACATCATTTCAACAAACTATTAGCTATTTAGAGCATGAATGATCCCTCCTTGATTGGAATAGTAGTCCGTTTACAGTGGAAGATAGAGCCTAAACTTCTTCCCTCTTATGATAGTGCACCTCGAATGTACTTGTGTCCTTCCACCACTATTTCAAGTATCTGGTGTCTTTGCCTACCAAAGTTCAGCTGTAATTTGAACCACGTACTTTCGCATGGTTTTCATACCAATTTGATGTATCCAAAATATATTATATTTCCCATGTCAAATGTTTTACCTTCAAGCTATATTTTGTGTATAATGTTGAACTCCAAAAATAAATTGAGTTCAGTATTAACTTATGAATGGATTTGTGCATAGCAAATAAAAAGAATGAATTCATTATGCTGCAGGAAGAAGTGGTAGAAGAAGTTAACACCTGGGTAGAGTCTGCATCAAGAGGCCTTATCACAAACATTATAAAGCCAAATCACATCAATGATAAAACAAAGGTCATTCTCACAAATGCTCTGTATTTTAAAGGTACATGGAACTTTGATCAAGAACGCACCATTGACAAAGACTTTTACCTTCTCAACGGTGACAAAATCTCAGTTCCCTTCATGACTGGCTGCTACGATTACAAATATGGATCATTTGAAGGCTATCAAGTTGCTAAAATTCCATATCAAACTGGAAAAAAAGACGATAAAAAAGTCTTCTCTATGTTTATTTTCCTTCCAAATGAAAAAGATGGATTACCTAGCTTATTGGAAAAAGTGAATTCTGATCCAAGTTTCTTTACCCAAGGCTTCAGTCTTTCGGCTGAACCACTTGATGCATTCTACATCCCAAAGTTCAAATTCTCGTACAGTGCAATGAAACAAGTTATAAGAACAATGAAGGAGATGGGATTGACTCTTCCTTTTGATAACAATTGCAATGAGTTAACAGGGATCGTGGAACCTCATGGGCCATTCTTTATCAACAGGATAATACAAAAGGCATTTATCGAAGTAAATGAGAAGGGTACTGAGGCAGCAGCTGTTACTGAGGAATCAGATGATGACATGGGATTTTCGATGTATGAGGCACCAAGATTTGTAGCCGATCACCCTTTCTTGTTCATGATAAGGGAAGAGGTTTCAAGATTGGTGCTTTTCACTGGAGCTGTACTAGATCCATCAAATGATCATTCATCAAGTGATTTGGATGATTAGTTTCTTAAATTAGTATTTGCTTAAGAACTTTAAGGGTTTATGTTTAAATTAAAGTGTTATTAGAAAATAACTGATGAAGTGTGACCTTGAGTTGTCCAAAGACTTCATATTTTATCAATAAATTTCGTTATTCATTTTTGTAAAGAATATTTCAACTCTTGTTCAGTAACACTTGCTTCAACTAATAGTTAGAAGGAAATTTTTGTCAACTTTAATTTGAAAAAGTAGTTTCTCCGTCCCAATTTATGTGGCCCAGTTGGTTCATATATGTCAATGCTTTGTACTTGTACTTCAGCGGAACCTGGAATGAGAAATTCAATGCTTCAAAGACAAAGGAGTACCTCGGTTTTTGACTTATAAGCCAAAATTCATAAGTTAGGAATTTAATAGCGACTCTCTTCAAGACTAGTGAAACAGAGCAAGTTGTTAAAGATAATACTGGTTTCAAAGTTTCGCATCTTCCATATCATCAAGGCCATGATAATAAGTGCGACTTTTCCATGTACCTGTTTTTGCGTAATGCTTATAATGGTACTACCTGTTTTAATATAACAAAATCAGTTCAAAATCTAGATTCAGTATTGTTGCGCAGTTACTCGAATTGCTAATCGCCACAATTAAATTGCTTGGTTTGATGTAAACATCGAATGCAAGTAAGACTAGATCTGATGATGAGGAAATATGTTCCAGTTGTGTGTTTATGAATTTTATTAATTACTTTTTAGAGTTAAGAGTGCTAAAAAGTATACCAAATAAGAATTTAACAACTTAAAATCTTAGGTTTTTGTATAAAATTCTCCATATTTATGGTACACAATCTCCTAATTAAAGTAAAACTTGTAAACTTGGGCTACAAGAAACTACCATCATATTTAACGTGCAATATTCATCAAATTACATATTATTCACGTCAAATTCTTGCAAAGCTTTCAACTTTGAAACCATGGATGAAGCAATGATGACGAAAAGAAAAAGAAAAGTCACTCATACATCTTCTTCGCAAGCAAATATCGATATGGAACAGTTTGTCACAAACCAAACGGACGTTTCTTTCAGGCTAACTGAACAAGTTTTCTCCAAAGAAGTTAAAGGTGTTTCGAATCTGGTGTTCTCTCCTCTGTCAATTCAAATAATTCTTGGCTTAATCGCCTCCGGCTCAAACGAACCAACTAAGGACCAGCTACTCTGTTTTCTCAAGTCCAAATCCATTGATGAACTTAATTCTCTGTATTCTCATATTGTCAACAACGTTTTTGCTGATGGAAGCCCCAATGGTGGTCCGATTTTGTCCGTTGCTAATGGTGCTTGGATCGACCGATCAACGCCTTTTAAGCCTTCTTTTAAGGAGATTGTGAAGAAGGTTTACAAGGCTACTTCAAAATCTGTTGATTTTCAGAACAAGGTTAGTCCTTCAGCTTGTTTGGATTGTTGCTACCCGTTGTTTCATAATATATTGTTTTATCCTGTGTTGTATTGTTTGTTGTGAATAGTGGCAGAAAAAAATCAACTTGACTGTATCCATTATATAATGGAGTGAGAAAAACATTAGGTAATTTCGTCAATCTAGCCAAGCTTTGGTGGACAGAGTTAGGGAGGTAGCCATGACTTGTTGGAATAGTCGAGGAGCGTGTAAGCCAGCCTGACCATGTATTCCATTGAATGTCAATTAATTTTAGATATTTGTAGATTGATATTGTTGTTGTTGTGGCCGGTGCTATGGACTTGAATTAAACATAATTAATACTGATAATTCATATAGTCAATATCAATTAATATTTAGATTATACTGTTGTTAATCCATCAATCTGACTATGAAGTTGTCCTTTTTGTTGAATCTTTGTTATAAGATTTTTGAGTGTATCTATATATGTACTAATTCTTGTCGTACTCTGTTTGTCTTCACCTCAAAGCCTGCTAAGGTTGTCAATAAAGTCAATCGATGGGCTAAAAAGAATACAAATGGACTCATCGAAGAGATCCTTCCTCATGGCGCAGTAGACAATATGACAAGGCTCATCTTGGCCAATGCACTCTATTTTAAAGGAGTATGGGATGAGAAGTTCAATGCTTCTAAAACGAAAGACCATAAATTCCATCTCGTCAATGGAAAGTCTATTCGAGCACCCTTCATGACTAGCTGGAAGAAGCAATACATTAGAGTCTTCAAGGGCTTTAAAGTGTTGTTGCTTCCCTATAAAAGGGGCATAGACACACATCAGAAGTTAAGCATGTATTTTATTCTCCCTGATGCACATGACGGATTACCAGATTTACTTGACAAAATCACTTCAAAACCTGGATTCTTAGATCACCACATTCCGTCTAGAAAAGTCAGTGTGGGCAAGTTTCTTATCCCTAAGTTCAAAATATCTTTTGGATTTGAAGCTTCTAAGGTTCTAAAGGGACTCGGCCTCACATTACCTTTTATTGATGGTCTCACTGAGATGGTGGACGCGGATGAGCCTCTGGCAGTTTCACAAGTTTTTCACAAGTCGTTTATTGAAGTAAACGAGGAAGGTACAGAAGCTGCAGCTGTTACTGCTATGACGATGCTGGCCGGTTGCTCAATGATGATGGTTAAAGAGGAGATAGACTTTGTTGCTGATCATCCATTCTTGTTCCTGGTGAAAGATGAGACTACCGGTGCTGTTCTGTTCATGGGGACTCTGTTGAATCCTCTTGCTGTTTAGCATGCTGCTTCACTACTTCCATTCGTCAATTCTAGTTAGTTACATTGATGTTACATTTATTTTAGTATGAATATCATATTATCTTAACTACAGCAGTTGTGTACGTCTTAGTTTGTCACTTGTTATAGTATTCGATTGGCATATGAGTATTGGTCATATAATTTTACTCGTCGATTTTTTGTTTTTTAAGAAAATAAAATTACAAAGAGGAAAGGAATGAGTGATGCTACCGATATGGAATTATATGACATGAGCTTTAACAATTCATGTTATACCAGATAGACCATAAATAAAAAAGAAGAAAAAGTATCTGCTTAATTTTCAAGCTACATGCTTATCCAATCAATAAATAACAATATCTTGACTCTACTTAGCTTGTTGAAAGTGAGTGTTACGTGTATGAACGCAATCTTCTGAGAATCAAGCTTAATGATCAGTCATTTTCTTTATTTGCCATTTCTCGATTCTATGTAATTGATTCAAATACAAAATTCCACATGTTAAGTAATAGTACTAGTTATTTTAGTGTATAAATTCTTCCAAAGCTTTTTTCACCTTTGATATCGTGTGTGGTGCCATATACCCGTCATGGGACTGACTCACTCTCGCTCTCGTCACTCTCATTCTTACTCGTCTAGTTCTTTCGATGATCAACATATTGATATGGAAATGAGTGAATTGATCACCACCCAAACGGATGTTTCTTTCATTCTCGCAAAGCATGTCTTTTCTAAAGAGATTAAAGGCGATACCAACCTCGTGTTCTCTCCTCTCTCAATTCAAATAGTACTAGCACTGATAGCTGCAGGATCAAAGGGGCCAACTAAGGATCAACTTCTCTGTTTCCTCAAGTCCAAATCCATCAATGAACTCAATTCTCTGTATTCTCATATTGTCAATATTGTCTTTGTTGATGGCAGCCCAAATGGAGGTCCACGTTTGTCCGTTGCTAATGGTGTTTGGATCGATCAAACACTGCCTTTTAAGCCTTCTTTTAAAAAGGTTGTGGATAACATTTACAAGGCTGCTTCAAATTCTGTTGATTTTCAAAACAAGGTAGGCCTTATTGTAATTTGTTTCATTGAAATTCCTCTTTGTTAACTAAAGCATAATGTTAATTCTGTCGTAAAATCTGTTTGTTTTACTAATTGATTTAGGCTACTGAGGTTGCCAATCAAGTCAATCAATGGGCTAAAATGAAGACAAATGATCTCATCAAAGAGATACTTCCTCATGACACAGTAAACAATATGACAAGGCTCATCTTTGCAAACGCGCTATATTTTAAAGGTGCGTGGAACGACAAATTCAATGCTTCAGAAACAAAAGACTATGAATTCCATCTCCTCAGAGGAGGGTCTATTAAAGCACCTTTCATGACCAGCAATAAGAAGCAGTATGCAGTAGCCTTTGATGGCTTTAAAGTATTGGTACTTCATTACAAACAAGGTAGAGATACTACACGTCGTTTCTGCATGTATCTAATTTTGCCAGATGCTCGTGATGGATTACCAGCTTTAATAGACAAAATCAGTTCAGAACCAGGATTTTTAAACCACCATGTTCCGTTTGAAAAGGCTAAAATGCGCAAGTTACTTATCCCTAAATTCAAAACAACTTTTGGTTTTGAAGCTTCTAAGGTTCTAAAGGGACTTGGTGTCACTTCGCCTTTCTCTAGTGGTGGCCTCACTGAGATGGTGGATTCCGCGTTAGGTGGCAGGTTGTTTGTTTCACAGATTTTTCACAAGTCGTTCATTGAGGTAAATGAAGAAGGAACCGAAGCTGCAGCTGTTACAGCTAGTGTGGTAATGACTAAGTCCTTGATAATTGAGAAGGAAATCGACTTTGTTGCTGACCATCCATTCCTGTTCCTTATAAGAGACGACGCTACTGGTGTTGTGTTGTTCATAGGGAGCGTGCTGAATCCTCTAGCTGGTTAATTAGACCATATTGCATGATTATATAAAACTTTGTAAAGGACAGTTTACGGTTTCCTCACTTGTGTTTCTGTTTGATGAGAGATGCTATGTATCTAAATAAACAGTATTACTTAATGATAATCTATATGTCTAATGCATATTAAAAATTATCCTTAAAGTAACATGTCATTTTCTCTTTCTTGTACTCGTTCTTCTTTAGATATTATATACCTTAACATCCACCTGGACCTTGAAGCTGATTTGATCAAAACAACTTAATAACTAAAATGAAAAATAACACGAAAGTCTGTTGACTAGAGGAGTTGATTTTTCATATGGTCACTTAACCGATAATTATTATCTCAGATAATCACTTTCTTGGTTGAAAAAAAATTGGAATATGTGATTTCCTGAGATAATAATTGTTATTTGAGTGACTCAAATCCTTAAATAGAGATGCAAAATGTCACCATTATGTGCTTCGGAAACAACAGGTTGATAACTCTGAAGTCAACCCCTGGTGGGACATGCTCTACTTTCCTTCTCCGTGCTATTTTGGTGTTGTTTCCATCTAACAGCTTCTGTTGGTCCCAATCAATCAACATTGACCATATAATAATTGATTTTTGTTGTGGAAAGTCAGTGCTACTCGTTCCTTCCATTGATTACTTCCTGTGTACTGAATCAATTCCTGTATAGTATATAAATTCTTGCAAAGCTTTCAGCCTTGTGATCATTCATTCTACTCACTAAGCCTCCTTCTTCTTCTACTTGTTCGTGTGCAAATATGGATCTTCACGAGTCAATCTCCAGCCAGACGGATATTTCTTTCATGCTTGCTAAGCATGTTTTCTCCAACGCAGTTAAAGGCCATACCAACCTGGTGCTTTCTCCTCTCTCAATTCAAATAGTTCTTGGCCTTATTGCTGCTGGTTCTAATGGACCTACTCAGGATCAGCTACTCTCTTTCCTCAAGTCCAAATCCATTGATGAGCTCAACTCTCTTTATTCACATATTGTCAGTGTTGTCTTTGCTGATGGTAGCCCCAATGGAGGTCCGCGATTGTCCATTGCTAATGGCATTTGGATCGACCAAAGGCTGCCTTTAAAGCCTTCTTTCAAGCAGGTCGTGGATAATGTTTACAAGGCGGCTTCAGAGTATGTTGATTTTCAAAATAAGGTTAGGCCTTATTCTTTCATTCAAATATTAATCTCTCCGCTTCAATTTGTTTGTCTTACTTTTTAAGCCTCTAAACGAAGGGAGCCTTAGCGTGGCTGGTAAAGTTGTTATCGTGTGACCAGAGGAGGTCATCAGATCAATCTGTGAAAACAGTTTCTTGCAGAAATGCAAGATACAACTGTGTGAAATAGACTCTTATGGTCTAGCCTTTCACTGTACCACGCGCATCAGGGGAGCTTAGTGCACCGATTTCCCTTTTATAAGCCTCCAAACGTTGTTATGTGAATTTGAGTACAAATGACTGCAATTACTAATATGAAATGTCTAATTCTGTCATTCCATGTTTGTCTTGCCAATTTGATTAAGGCTGCTGAGGTTGCCGATCAAGTCAATCAGTGGACTAAAATGAAGACAAATGGTCTCATCGAACAGATTCTTGATCGTGATGCAGTGGACAACATGACAAGGCTGATCTTGGCCAATGCACTATATTTCAAAGGTGAATGGAATGAGAAGTTCGATGCTTCAGAAACAAAAGACCACGAGTTCCATCTCCTCGATGGATTGCCTATTCGAGTACCCTTCATGACTAGCAAGAAGAAGCAGTACATAGCAGCATTTAATGGCTTTAAAGTATTGAGGCTTCCTTATAAACAGGGAACAGATACGCGTTGCTTCTCAATGTACTTCATTCTTCCAGATGCACATGATGGATTACCAGCTTTATTTGACAAAATCAGTACAGAACCTGGATTCTTAAATCACCGCGTTCCGTTAAGAAAAGTTAGTGTGGGCAAGTTTCTTATCCCTAAATTCAAAATAACTTTCGAGTTTGAAGCTTCCGACATTCTAAAGGGACTTGGCCTAACGTTACCTTTCTGCGGTGGTGGTCTCACTGAGATGGTTGATTCCACTTTACCTGAGAATCTATCTGTTTCAAAAGTTTTTCACAAGTCTTTCATTGAGGTAAATGAGGAAGGCACCGAAGCTGCAGCTGTTACCGCTAGTGTAGTAATGACTACGTCTTTTATAATTGAGAAAGAAATCGACTTTGTTGCTGACCATCCATTCCTGTTCCTTATAAGAGACAACACTACTGGTGTTGTGTTGTTCATAGGGAGCGTGCTGAATCCTCTAACTGGTTAATTAGACCATATTGCATGATTATATAAAACTTTGTAAAGGAAAGTTTACAGTTTCCTCACTTGTGTTTCTGTTTGATGAGAGATGCTATGTATCTAAATAACCAGTTTCCTGGTTTGTGTATTATTTTGATGAGATCTTGTACTGTCTTTGGCACCTTATATAATTGACTCTTCTATGCTTAATATGTGCGTGTGTATTTCGATATGATATAGAGTTTAAGCAAAAACTTAAAAGAGTTTACTCTAGATTTGATTCTCATTTATGTCATTTACTTGGCTTTTCCTACATAATATTTTCATTTACTTTTAAATTGTGAAGGTAATGATCAATAAGCAATTGTTTGATGGAGCTTTCATAATTGTTTAGGTCACTGTATTACTTAATTAGTATAACTTATATGTCAACCCCTGGTGCGACATGCTCTACTTTCCTTCTCCGTGTTATTTTGGTGTTGTTTCCATCTAACAGCAGCTTCTGTTGGTCCCAATCAATCAACATTGTTGACCATATAATAATTGAGTTTTGTTGTGGAAAGTCAGTGCTACGTGTTCCTTCCATTGATTACTTCCTGTGTACTGAATCAATTCAAATGCAAAACCCCACCTGTTAAGTAACAGTATAGTATATAAATTCTTGCAAAGCTTTCAACTTTGTGATCATTCATTCTACTCACTAAGCCTCCTTCTTCCTCTTCATCTTGTTCGTGTGCAAATATAGATCTTCACGAGTCAATCACCAGCCAGACGGATATTTCTTTCATGCTTGCTAAGCATGTTTTCTCCAACGCAGTTAAAGGCGATACAAACCTGATGCTTTCTCCTCTCTCAATTCAAATAGTTCTTGGCCTTATTGCTGCTGGTTCTAATGGACCTACTCAGGATCAGCTTCTCTGTTTCCTCAAGTCCAGATCCATCGATGAGCTCAACTCTCTTTATTCACATATTGCCAGTGTCGTCTTTTCTGATGGCAGCCCCAATGGAGGTCCGCAATTGTCTGTTGCTAATAGTATTTGGATCGACCAAAGGCTGCCTTTAAAGCCTTCTTTCAAGCAGGTTGTGGATAATGTTTACAAGGCTGCTTCAGAGTATGTTGATTTTCAAAACAAGGTTAGGCCTTTATTAATTTCATTTCATTCAAATATTACTCTCTTCGCTTCAATTTGTTTGTCTTACTTTTTAAGCATCCAAACGAAGGGAGCCTTGGTGTGGCTGGTAAAGTTGTTGTCATGTGACCAGGAGGTCATCGGATTAAGCTGTGAAAATGCAAGATACAACTGCGTGAAATAGACTTTTATGGTCTAGCCTTTCACTGTACCACGCGCATCAGGGGGAGTTTAGTGCACCGATTTCCTTTTTATAAGCCTCCAAACGTTGTTATGTGATATGAATACAAATGACTGCAATTACTAATATGAAATATCTAATTCTATCATTCCATGTTTGTCTTGCCAATTTGATTAAGGCTGCTGAAGTTGTCAATCAAGTCAACCAGTGGACTAAAATGAAGACAAATGGTCTCATCGAAGAGATTCTTGATCGTGATGCAGTGGACAACATGACAAGGCTGATCTTGGCCAATGCACTATATTTCAAAGGTGAATGGAATGAGAAGTTCGATGCTTCAGAAACAAAAGACCACGAGTTCCATCTCCTCGATGGACTGCCTATTCGAGCACCCTTCATGACTAGCAAGAAGAAGCAGTACATAGCAGTATTTAATGGCTTTAAAGTGTTGAGGCTTCCTTATAAACAGGGCACAGATACGCGTTGCTTCTCAATGTACTTCATTCTCCCAGATGCACATGATGGATTACCAGCTTTATTTGACAAAATCAGTACAGAACCTGGATTCTTAACTCACCACGTTCCGTTAAGAAAAGTTAGTGTGGGCAATTTTCTTATCCCTAAATTCAAAATAACTTTCGAGTTTGAAGCTTCCGACATTCTAAAGGGACTTGGCCTCACGTTACCTTTCTGCGGTGGTGGTCTCACTGAGATGGTTGATTCTACTTTACCTGAGAATCTATCTGTTTCAAAAGTTTTTCACAAGTCCTTCATTGAGGTAAATGAGGAAGGCACCGAAGCTGCAGCTGTTACGGTTACTCTAATAATGCCATTGTCCTTGTTTATTGAGAAGGAAATCGACTTTGTTGCTGATCATCCATTCCTGTTCCTTATAAAAGATGAATCTACTGGTGTCGTATTGTTCCTTGGGAGTGTAATGAATCCTCTAGATGGTTAGCCTACTCAAGCAACGAATAAGAGTGAAGTGGTGACAACACCCCAAACTTGGCGTCCCAGTGCCTAGTACTAATTAAAACACCCCTAGGATTGACTAACGTAATAATTCATGTCAAGTTTGTTTTAAGTTTGAGTTTCGAGAGAACGAATTAAGGCAGCGTGAATTGTCAATCTTTCATAGAGATTTCATTTGTGCTTAATTTGTTTGTTCATTTTGATATGATTCAAAGTTTGAAAGTAATAAAAAGTTTTTTATATATACTATGTTTATGAAGTTAAAGTTTTATTTAAGCATACAATTTGGATTTTAAAATTTTAGTCTTGTGATCTTAAATATGTCACGTGGAAAGTTGAAGTTAAAGTGCTGCAAAAAAAGAAAATAATCATTCTTTTATAAATAAACTAAAAAAGAAAGTAGATCTTTTTTTTTTAAACGGACGAAGAGGTAACTAAAATTGGGAAATTAAGTAAAGGCGTCGGTTAAAAGCGTAGCTTAAGTATTACTCCACTTTTCATGCATCCAATTATAATCACAAAACACGGTATTAATTAGCACAAACGCTAATCAACTCCTACATAACTAAAATCAAGTAATTAGAGGCGTTTAATTATCAATCCTGCGTATGTTAAAAGCAAATAATTAACCCATACCTTAAATTTAATTAATTACAGCAGAAAAATAAACAGTAGCGTAAGTATTACGAGCACGTTATTAACACAACGCTAACCAACTCCTTTATAAAGAGTCGTCTCTCTCAACTTCAATTTCATTCATCACACAAAAAAAGTTATGGATTTCAGTTCTCAATTCAACTTTATGCATCGCCGCGCATTGCTTCAAAAGCAGAGCCACGTTTCTTCCATGCTCGCAAAGCATTTATTCTTCAACAACTATGGAAAACCCGATTACGATCCGTCTAAAAATGCAAATATGGTGTTTTCTCCACTCTCAATTCAAATGGTTCTCGGCCTTATTGCTTCTGGATCCAGTGGTGCTACATTGGATCAATTGTTGAGTTTTCTCAAATTTAACTCTGTTGAAGAACTTAACTCTGTTTATGCTCGGGTTATTGCTGATGTTTTAGCCGACGGAAGCCCTGTGGGAGGTCCTCGTTTGTCCGTTGCTAATGGAGCTTGGATTGATCAAACTCTCTCGTTTAAGCATTCTTTCAAACAGGTGATGGACAATGTTTATAAGGCTGCTGCAGCTTCTGTTGATATTCGGTACAAGGTAATTCGTCTTAATCCTTCACTCATTAGAAAAATTAATTGCATACACGTAATATTTGATATTATCTGATACTTCTCTCCATACCAAATTTATGAGGCATCTTTCGAATTTTGAAAAATCAAACAAGATTTATAGTACGTTTTAGTTTTTACATAGTCTTTGAATATGTGATTTTATGTCAAAATTGAAAAGTTTTGACTCTCGATGAGTATTAGCACATTAGAAATGTTGGATATTACGTGATAATACTCCCCTTGGCACCTTTTGTAACAAGTTTTCCTTTACCTCGATTTTTTAACATACCTTGTAAAATGTTTTGAATTGTTAGTTATTGTGATTTAACGTAGTTCTTACGTATATAGTCGGTAATATATTTGTAAAGTTTATGTCAAAAGAATTAATAATTTCATGTCCAAATTCAATTAAAATTGAAAAGTTTGACTCTCGAAGTAGAAAGTGGGCCACATAATAAAATATTATGAGCATGATGGTTTACAGAATATGAACAAATGAACCTAATGTGCATATAGGAGATCTTGTTTATTTCTCTTAATTTCAGTTATATTCTGTTAATAGGCTGCTAATTTTATGTTCTCTGTTTGTTATTAAGGCTGATGAGGTTGCTGCTGAAGTCAATAAGTGGGCTGCAGAGAAAACAAATGGTCTCATCAAACAGATTCTTCCTCCTGGTGTAGTCACTGGCGGGACTCAGCTGATCTTGGCGAATGCACTATATTTCAAAGGAGCCTGGAATGAGAAATTTGATGCTTCAGATACAAAAGACCACGAGTTCCATCTCCTCAATGGAGGATCTGTTCAAGCACCCCTAATGACCAGCCGAAAATGGCAATATGTGAAGGTGTTTAATGGTTTCAAAGTGTTAAAACTTCCTTATAAGCAGGGTGAGGACAAGCGATTTATCAGCATGTATATGTTTCTCCCAGATGCACATGATGGATTACCAGCTTTACTGGAGAAAATTAGTTCAGAACCTGGATGTTTAGATCAACATATTCCGTTAACAAAAGTTAGAGTGCGCAAGTTTCTTATCCCTAAGTTCAATATATCTTTTGGACTTGAAGCTTCTAATGTTCTAAAGGGACTCGGCCTCACATTACCTTTTACTGCCGGTCTCACTGAGATGGTGGGCGAGAATTTGCCTCTGGTAGTTACACATGTTTTTCACAAGTCGTTTATTGAAGTGAACGAGGAAGGTACAGAAGCTGCAGCTGTTACTGTAGCTATGAATACGTTTGGGTGCTCATTGACGATGGTTAAAGAGGAGGAGATAGACTTTGTTGCTGATCATCCCTTCTTGTTCCTTGTGAAAGATGAGACTGCTGGTGCTGTTTTGTTCATGGGGACTCTGTTGAATCCTCTTGTTGTTTAGCATGTTGCTTCACTACTTCCATTCATCAATTTTAGTTAGTTACTTTGATGTTACCTTTATTTTAGTATGAATTTCATATTGTCTCAACTACATAAGCTGTCCCTCAGTTTGTTTGTATTCAAGTTTGTTCTTCATTTTTCTCTTTGGTTGTCATTTGTTATAACTTATAAGTAGTATTTGATTGACTCCCCTGAGTCCTGACCAAGATGGTCAAGCTTGTAAGTCCGATCAAGTTGGACTCACAAGCTTCTAAGCTAGCAAACTTTGAAAATGGAAGTGTACGTGACAACTGACATTTTAGCGTAATTAAAAAGACAAATTTATATTGTCCTCGGTCCAAAAACATAATACATGTCATGTTTAGTTTTGAGACGAAACTAATGAATAATTCGCATGTATAGTATGCAAGTCAATCCTGCAAAAGAATATAAATTAATTAAAAACTAAGGGTTAGCTTACACTTTAACCCCACAAGCTTTACTTAGGAGTTCGGAGTGAGGTTAATGTTTTTTTAACAAAAATATGAAGGCAGATACAAAGAAAATACTGAATGGTATATAATTATTTTCTTCCGGTTAAATACTAACAATTAGCCTATTTACGAATATGAATGATAGTGAGATGGTTGAAAATTCTCATCCTGAATCATACCAAAATGAAAAAGGAACAAATAGTCTAGACTCTAATGATTTCCCTACCTTCATAAAGTCATAGGAGATTGTATATTATTATGATGTCAAAATACTAATCTAATCCACATACCAAATTATCGCTTTAAAAATATAATAACTTAAAGGGAAAAGGGTCTGATATACCCCTTAACTTTGTCATTTAGAGCTGATATACCCCTCGTTATGAAAGTGGCTCATATATACCCCTACTTATATACAAATGGCTCACATATACCCTTTTCCTCTAACGGAAATGAAAAAAATTAATTTCAGGTTAAATTTTTATTATTTTTTAAAAAAAATATAATCCCATATGAGTATATTTAATCCTCCTCAAACATATATATTTTTTTAATTTTTTTTTTTGGTTTCAATGACTAATTTAGATTTATTATTTTGATGGTCAAATTTATTTATGTTTCACTAATATTCTTATAAAACTTATTATAGACCAAATTGTTTTCTTCAAATACAAAAATTAAATTACAATATAGACCAAAAAAATAAAATTTTAAATTATAATATGGCCACAAAAAAATAGTTTTAAATTTTTTTCTTTACACTAAGGAATGAAAGAAAAAAATAAAATAAGAATAAGAAACTCAAATAATTATAATAAAAGAAGTCAAAAAATAATTTATGTATAAAAAAGATTACAATATACCTTGAACTTTGCGAGAAGAATCATATATACCCCTAAATAATTTTTAAGAAAATTAAAAGTCAAAAATATAAATTTAAAACTAACTTTTTCACTTCCGTTAAATAAAAGGTATATGTGAGCTCATTTTGTAACTGTAGGGGTATATGTGAGCCGTTTGTATAACGGTAAGGGTATATATAAGCCACTTTCATAACGAGGGGCATATCAGCTCTAAATGACAAAGTTGAGGGGTATATCAGGCCCTTTTCCCTAACTTAAATAATAACACACTAAAATCAACAATATGCATAAATCCATCAACTAGCCCGAACACCACTATTATAATAATCAAACTCAAATGCTTCGACAAACTAATTTAAACGAAGATAACATTATTCCATTCTATAAACAATTTTCTTTTGTCCTTTTGATAACGTGGTACAAATTCCATACTTCTATGCTAAGTATTGACTTTTAATACTATTTCAATCTTCAAAACGTGTATCTACTGTACCATTTCTTTTTTGTTGACTCTTTAAATTCTTCACACACAAACTCAAAAATCTCCATAGCAATGGACCTTCAAGAATCAATCAGCAACCAAACAGGCGTATCCTTAACACTAGCCAAGCATGTTTTCTCCACTGAGGTTAAAGGGGACACCAACATGGTCTTCTCCCCTTTGTCGATCCATGTAGTGTTGGGTCTCATAGCAGCGGGTTCAAATGGCCCGACCCGTGACCAATTGCTCAGTTTCCTCAAATCGAAGTCTACTGATGAACTCAACTCTCTTTCTTCTCAGATTGTTGATGTTGTCTTTGCTGATGGAAGCCCTAGTGGTGGGCCTCGCCTTTCGGTTGCTAATAGCGTCTGGGTTGAACAGACTTTGCCTCTTAAGCATTCTTTCAAACAGATTGTGGACAATGTTTATAAGGCTACTTCTTCTTCTGTTGATTTTCAGAAAAAGGTTAGATTTTTAACACCCCATTTGTATTTAGTTATTTTGTTTCAAACATAATTGATTCATTCAGTTAAGAAATGCTTGATGGGATAACTGTTATATGAGGAGATCTGTTGAATTTGGAGTTGTTTATGGGGAAATTTTGATGCTATTCAGCTCCAAGTACTACCTCCGTTTTAATTTGTTTGTCTGTTTTAACTTGATACGGAGTTTAAGAAGTAGTAACAAATGGTGGAAACTAAACTAGTAAACAAGGGAAATAAAATAACAAAAACTCCTAAAATGGTGGAAACAAAAAATACAACCTATGCAATAAAACAAGTACTAACAAATGGCTAAGAAAGGAGCTTTTTGGAAGCTGTATGGTGAGAGCGTCAGCCAACTGGTCGGAACTAGGAAGTTGTTTTCTTGATGACCAACAAACTGAAGTAAGGCCAAGAAAAATAACATAACCTGTGCTGGAATTTCGATCAGTGAGTTTGCCAGCCCAGTCAGGATCAGAAAACACAGAGAGATTTAGACTGGTGCTTGGAGCAATTCGAAGGCCATAGTTAGCAGTGCTTTAGAGATATGAAATGAGGTGTTTAACAGTCTTCCAGTGTGTATCAGATGGAGCATGCATAAATTGAGACAATTTGTTCACCGAGTAAGAAACATCAGGCCTAGTAAAAGACAAGTATTGCAACTTTCCACTTACTTTCCTGTATTCGGTAGCATCAGGAGATGCAGGATCAACCGAAGTGGTCCTGTTTCTTTGTTTGTTACATAAGAAATTCAGTGTGCTTAATGTCTATGCTTGAGGGATTGTCATTTCTACTTTTAGCTAAGATAAAGACTTTTAGTGCACTTCATCTTTTTGACATTGGAAATTTAGCGGCTTCAGCTTTTATCTTTATCTGTACCTTTTCCTTTTAGCTGGAGACTGAACTATGAACAGATAGGGTATGCATTTACATTACTGATAAACAGCAGGCCAGTAAATGGTGTCTCATACATCTTCACTATGCTTACAATTCACTTTAATCTCAAATACTGATGTATTGCTACCTTCTTTGGAGATCGAAGTAGTTCTACATTCATTGCTTAAAAAACTGGCTATACTCTTCAAACATTTCTGTTTCTCTGCAGCCTTAGCATGGATAGTTTTACTGACCTATATAAACATTAGTCACCCAGCAGTTGGAGCTGGACTCAGATTAAAAGGATAGCATTGAAGTAAATAAAAACTAAAAAGAATTCTTTTGAATAAATTTTTATCACAAAATTTTGGATGACTTGTAGGCTGTTGAGGTTGCCAGTCAAGTGAATCAATGGGCTGAAAAGGAAACAAGTGGGCTTATCAAAGAAATACTTCCAGCTGACTCAGTTGACAGTTCAACAAGACTTGTGTTTGCAAATGCATTGTACTTTAAAGGAGCCTGGGATGAGAAATTCGATGCATCAGTGACCAAGGAAAGTGAGTTCCACCTTCTCAATGGAACATCTATTCAAGTGCCCTTCATGACTAGCAAGAAGAAGCAGTATGTAAAAGCTTTTGATGGTTTCAAGGTGTTGAGCCTTCCGTATAAACAAGGTGAGGATAGGCGTCATTTCTCCATGTACTTCTTTCTGCCTGATGCCAATGATGGATTGCCAGCTTTGGTAGACAAGGTCAGTTCTGAATCCCAATTCTTGGAGCGACACCTTCCATATCAAAAGGTTGGAGTTGGTGAATTCCGTATCCCCAAATTTAAAATATCGTTTGGATTTGAAGCTTCTAATGTTCTGAAAGGGCTTGGCCTAGTATTGCCTTTCTCTGGTGATGGCCTCACTGAGATGGTAGACTCCCCTGTTGGCAGTAACCTTTATGTTTCTAGCATCTTTCACAAGTCCTTTATTGAGGTAAATGAAGAGGGAACAGAAGCTGCAGCTGCAACTGCTGGTGTTGTTAAACTAAGAGGATTGCTGGTCGAAGAGAAAGTAGACTTCATTGCTGATCATCCATATCTCTTCCTGATTAGAGAAGATGCAACAGGCGTGGTACTGTTTGTTGGTAGTGTGCTTAATCCTCTTGCAGAGTAAGTCGTATTCCACTATATGAAGGTTGATATATGTTGTTTGTATCTTCTTTGTATCCCTCGGACTACTTTAGTACCCAGAGTTAGCTCAAACCACCTCCCTGTCCTTCTATCTTACCAATACTGTGAGTAAAATTTGCCAACTGCTCTTTGTACGTTTGAAGTTCAGGGTGACTTGTAATGCCCTACAGTGTACTATGAAATAATTGACATCAAAGGTCTGTAATACTTCAATTTAGATGTATAATATTTATTTCAAAATGGCCTCATCTAAAGCAAGTTATAAATTTGTTACTAGCACACACCATCTAAATTTGAAAAAAATGGTCTAAACCCCACCCCCCCCAACCTATACCCAAAATCTCAACTACACACTTCAAATTCACGGGTGTCCTATTACCTCCCTGAACTTCATATTTCTCTATTTTCTACACACTTAAACGCTACAGGAGGTGTTCTCACCTCCTTTAGGCGCGTTAGAAGGTGAATTTTGACGAAAATTTCTTCTTTCTCCAACAGTCATCTTCCCCACCCTTCAATAAACCATTGTTTCTTTTTCCCCACCATTAACCCTTGTTTCTTTTAGAAAAAATTCACGATTTTCTCTCAAAAATAAGTAGGGTTTAGTTATGTATGTTCATTTCTACTTCAAATCTTGAATTTAGGGTTTGTAATCTGCTCTAATTTCTTATTTAGGTCTCTAATTTGAATTTTGAATTTTCTCGAAATTCATCAAAAATGGCAAATGAAAACTCGAATAAGCTTTGTATGGATGAATCAAACCCAAAATTAGTTGATAACTACGAAATCAAGTTCAAAATACACAACAAAATCCTTCGATCATCAAGTTCAAAATACACAGCAAATGGTGAAGGAGATAAAAAGGAAAAAGGATATTTTTTGGATCTTTTACGTTTTAGGAGGGAAATGGGGAAAAAACAAAAATTGGGAGTTGAAGAGGTGGGGGATCCGGCACGTGCAATCACGTGGACTATTTGTTTGGTTTATGTGTTGAGGTCAGCGTTTAAGTGTGTAGAAAATAGAGAAATATGAAGTTTAGGGTAATAGGACACTCGTGAAGTTGGAGTGTGTAGTTGGAATTTCAGATATAGACTGGGGGGTTTTAAACCATTTTCTCTACTATTTACAAGTCTTTACTAATTATAGCCTCTTGTTCTTTATCGCAGTATCTTGCAGTAAGTTGATTTTAATCATCAATAAAGTCCATAATTTAAACAAGAAAGGAACAGAACATATTGCAGTCTTAAATATCCATTTAAAAGAGCTTCAGAAAGTCACTTTCTTTGTCAAAGAAAAGTTAACTTTCAAAAATAACAACTATTACACTTGAGTCATCATTTGAGAAATCAACCCCAAAGTTTGGTGTTGCTCTCCTTCACTTCTTTAAACTTTATTGTAGTGAATTTTATTTGAAGATCTCTAGTTACAAACTTTTCACTCCTTGTCAAATGTGAACTATAAATAAATGGCAAAAGAGGCTATTTCTGGAATTTCAGTATCATTATACCTTATAAAAGCAAATCAAATACCACACGACTTGAATTGAATTGATATAATTAGTGTGCATGTATGTGAGCAAAGGCCGGTGCCGACCTTTTAGTACTACTACTTTTCAAGTGACATTTGTGTTTTGACTTTTAGATGAATTTTCAACTATCCCATCAAATATTTTTCTTTAAAAGAAATTTATAAACAATTTCATTCCCTTTCTCTGTCTTTTAAAACAAAACTTGCTAAAATCAAAAAGTGAAAATTATAATGAATCTATTATTCTAGTCATCCAAATTGAAAAAAAATAGGTTATATAGGATGTGTTTGGTGTCTTCTAAAAGTCATATTTTGGTGTTTGACCGTAAACAAACATTTTTTGAAAAAGACCTACCTATGGCAAGGCCCATGATGAATAGATGGCTCGGATCAGAGTTATAATCGAATATGAGCTTGTTTATAAAATTGTGCATTTGCTATCAGCTATAGCTTTTGACACATGATAATAAGTGTTTGATCCTAGTATCGATAACTTTTATCTTTACATGAATTACCATTTCAAAAACGTATGGAATATTCAAAATCTATATATATATATANTATATATATATATAAAGTTGAATATAGATAATTTGACGTGACACCTCTCTATGGCCTTCATTTCTATTTATCTTTTTCTTCTTTTTTTGATATTTTATCTTTGATTTCTATAATTTATTTGTATTCTTAAAAACTGAAAACATTTAAATACACTACCCAATTAATCATGTTTCTTTAAGACTTTCCTCACACTAATACACATTTAAGTAAATGGAAGATGAAAAGACAAAAAATTGAAAGATGAAAAGACTAAAACTTTTCATTTTTAGTAACAATTTATATTTACTTAGCCTATAAAATAAAAATATTAGAGTATTTGTACCCAACAACAATGGATTCCTTCACTTTATCTCTTCTTCTGATGATGTAATGAATATATGAGTATCAAATTCCTTTACTGAGATGTCCAACGAATTCATGATCCTTCAGAAAATATTGATGTAAGGAAAAAGGTCATGTAACAAAAGTTTCTCTTCAAAATAAAAGGCATTTTGAAAGAATGTTGATTATGTTGCTGAGATGACCAACTAATTTCTAGTCTTGTGATTGCTTTACAAAAAGAGAAAGGAGGAGTATGTTGTGATCCTTCAGAAGATACAAGTGTAAGGAGAAATTTCACGTAACAAAAAGTTTCTCTTCAAAGTAAAAGACTTTTTGGAAGAATGTTGATTCCTCCTAAAGGAGATGACTATTGAGAATAAAAATCATTTTGATTGAGAAATTTGTAAGAAGAGTGATTAGCGTTTCAAAGGGTAAGAAGAATTATTTGGAGAAAAAATCAATTTATTTATGAAATTCGTATCAATTTTGGAGAAGAATAAGTATTCTACTAATTTCTTCTTTTTTTTTATTTTGTCTTAATTTTTTTATGTGCCTTTACTTAAAGTTTATATTTTTATTTATCTTTACTTGATTAAAATTTATTGCTGACATTATTTCTTTCTTCTTTTTATTTTACTAATTTCTTTCTTCTTTTATTTTGTCTTCTTTTTTGTGTCTATAATTAAAGTTTATTTTATTTTATATTTATTTTTAATTAAATTTTATCAACATTTTCACTTATATTTTTATTAAAATAATTTCTCAGCAATAATGCTATTCTTTCAAAAGAAATTATGCCTCACATTTTTATTTTATTTGTTGGAGATTTTATTAAAAATTTTCAAAAGACTGATTTAAAAAAAAAAATTAAGAAAAAATATCAAAGATGACAATATTTAATTCCTACCATCATCAATGCTATTAATTTAATTTACTTCCTTCCCTTAATCTCATCAATATTAATTTTATTTATATTGTTTCCTTAAATCACTTTTTTTCTTTATATTTTCTATTAAAGTTTCATATTTTTTTAATTAAATTTTATCAATATTCACGAAATTTTCCCTTAATTAAAATTATTCTTCCAAAATAAAATATGCCTCAAATTTTTGTTTTATTTTATGGAGTTTTTTTTTTTATTTCTAAAGACTGATTTTTTTAGAAAAAGTAAGAAAATATATCAAGAATGACCATATTTAATTCCTATTATAATAAATGCTATTGTTTTCTTTTACTTCTTTCCTTAATCTCATCATTAATGTTATTTATAGTATTTCCTTAAATCACTTATTTTTCTCTTTTTTTTGGTTATTATTATAACTTCATAAAAATTGCAAAAAACATTTACAGAATTTTGTTTGCCTTTTTAATTTTTAGATCATTTCTTTTGCTAAAAGATCTTTATCTCTCCTTTATATATATATATATATATATCAAATTAGTAGAGAATAAGTATTCTACAAGTTTCTTTCTTTTTTAATTTTATCTTATTTTTTTTATGTCTCTTTACTTAAAGTTTATTTTTTTATTTACCTTCAATTAATTAAAATTTACTGCTGACATTATTTCTTTCAACTTATTTATTTTACTAATTTCTTTCTTCTTTTAACTTATATTTTTATTAAAATGATTTCTCAGAAATAAAGTTATTCTTTCAAAAGAAATTATGCCTCACATTTTTATTCTATTTGTTGGAGTTTTTTATTAAAAATTTCAAAAGACTGGTTTTTAAAAAAAAATTTAAAAAAAATATCAAAGATGACAATATTTAATTCCTATCATCATCAATGCTATTAAAATTTACTTCCTTCCCTTAATCTCATCAATATTAATTTTATTTATATTGTTTCCTTAAATCACTTTTTTTCTTTATATTTTCTATTAGATTTTTATATTTTTTTAAATTAAATTTTATCAACATTTACGAAATTTTCCCTTAAATAAAATTATTCTTCCAAAATAAAATATTCCTCAATTTTATTTTATTTTTTGAAGTTCTTTTTTTAATTTCTAAACACTAATTTATTTTAGAAAAAGTAAGAAAATATATCAAGAATGACCATATTTAATTCCTATTATCATCAATGTTATTGATTTCTTTTACTTCTTTCCTTAATCTCATCATTAATGTAATTTATATTATTTCCTTAAATCACTTTTTTATTATTATTATTATTATTATTATTATAACTTCTTAAAAAATGCAAAAAGAAATTACAGAATTTTATTTGCCTTTTTGAATTTTTAGATCATTTCTCTTACTAAAAGATCTTTATAGTAATTGATATCAAATTAGGAGAGAATAAGTATTTTACAAATTTCTTTCTTTTTTAATTTTATCTTTTATTTTATTTCTTTACTTAAAGTTTATTTTTTTTTATCTTCAATTAATTAAAATTTACGGCTGACATTATTTCTTTCAATTTATTTATTCTTCTTTTAATTTTTTAATTATAATAAATTTATAAAACGACCATTCACTTTGCGCGAAGCGCGAACAAGTTCATTAATTATAACTAAACGTAGAAACTCAAATTGAGTAAAAATAGCAAAAGTTGGTAAAAGGGTAATAGTATAGTAATATATTCTATATATAATAAGCTACAATGCAAAGATTTTTATAGTATTTAGTTACATTGTAACTATCTTGTTAGCTTTCAACCAAAAGGAGTACTTCTTTTAAATAATAAATATGTCATTGTATGAACTATTTATTACTCATTTCTTTTGAATTTGTTAATCTCATTTTGATCTGACACATAGTTTACGAAAGTAAATTAAATTTTGAGAAAAAAACATTAAGTGATACTTGAAGTTGTTCCAGATTTTCAAAAAGACACCTTAACTCTGTGTGCGTCCTATTACCCCACAAAACATTCAAAATCACAATAAATACACATTTTTTACACAATATTTCCACTTTGGACAAAAATATCCTTCGAATGTGCAATTTCTTAAATACAAAAAGTGGGACCCATTATTGATGTATTGAAGGATACTTTGGTAATTTCCTGTGATGAATTCGTTTTGTTTGTTTCTTTTAAATTTATTTTACTATACTAAATAATTATATAAAATATTATAAATCACGATAATTAATTACTTAAATATTTAAAAGATATAAAAATATATAAAAGATCTTATTGACTCTTCAAATTTTACCGGTGACACATAAATTGGGACAAATGAAATAATATATATTATATGAAAATTTCATAGAAAGTACTATAAATTGCAGTAATTAACAGCTAGAAATATTTCAAAGACAAAAAAAATTGATTGAATCTCAAAATTTTTTTAGTACTACATAAATTGAGAAAGAAGAATGACCTCTATTATTTGAAAATGGCGTAAAAGTATTACAAATCATACAATAAGAATTAATAATTTAAAATTTTAAAAGACTTTAATACTTTATACTTATTCTATTTTCACTTTGGACAAAAATATCCTCCCAGTATGCATATTTTTTAAAACAAAAAGTGGGACCCATTATTGATGTATTGAAGGATGCTTTGGTAATTTTCATATGATGAATTCGTTTTGTTTGTTGTTTAATTTTTTTAAAATAATTGTATAAAATATTATAAATCACAATAATTATTTACTTAAATATTCAAAAGATATAAAAAAAAATGTAAAAGATATGATTAACTCTTTAAATTTTATCGGTGACACATAAATTGGACAAATGAAATAATATATATTATTTGAAAATTACTTAGAAAGTACAATAATTTACAGTAATTAACAATATAATATTTTAAAGACAAAAAAAAATTGATTGAATCTCAAAATTTTATTAGTACCACATAAATTGAGAAAGAAGAAATAACCTTTATTATTTGAAAATTGCGTAAAAGATATTACAAATCATATAATAATAATTAGCAATTTAGAATGTTAAAAGACAATAATTTTTTTTTACCATAGTTAATAATAATTAAAAATTTAAACTATTTTAAATTAATACTAAAATTTGATTAACTCATTAATTTTGTCTTTGTCACATAAATTGAAACAAAAAATGATATATATTGGACCCGTGCTAGTACGAGCTCCGATATCTAAGTATAATATATGATCAAATAATGTGAATAATAATATATAATAAGTGAGATCCAAAGTACAAAGAATTCTAAGGACACATTTAGCCGCAGTTGTTCCCACACACCATACGAATACCACGTGCTGGCGTGAAGTTTCAACCGTATTATTTACCCAATTTGGAGCTATTTTTGTTGCAAATTTACCAGTTAATACCATTGCTAACATTGTCATGAAATTAATAGGAAAGAAGTTCTGAAAACACTCTAAATTTAACGTAAATTATTAGTTTCGTCCCTGAATAATGTTGGAAAATTATATGCATTAGGGATGTTCACGGTTTGGATAAAAACCGATCCAAACCGAAAAACCAAACCAAATCGATAAAATAAAACCAATTTTATTTGGGTTTGGTTTGGTTTGGTTTTAGATTTTTGAAAACCAATAGTATTTGGTTTGGTTATGGTTTTATTCAAAAAAACTGAAGAAATAACCGAATCAAACCGATAAATTATATACATATATTTTATTAATATACATACTTAATATATTGTTTTATAAACAATTTTGAAGATCTTATATATGTTTTCATTAAAATTTCTTTATACTTTAGTTATTGAAAGCAAGAATGCCCAAGGTGAAAACATTTATCTTATTGATTTCATGCATATGAGTGTCTATGACAATTCTATGTAAGACTGGAAATGTTATTGTCTCTTCCTTCTAGGCCAATATAGTGAATTTTAAAGCTTTATTGATAGTAAATTTAGTGATCGAAAGTTCGGTAATTTAAGTCATTCCAACTATTTTTTGTTTTGAAGGATTGTTGTCATTTATTTCACTTTTTGAATGAATTGTTTTTTTTTTTTTTTGTGTATAGTTAATAACCGAATAACCGAACCAAACCAAACCGAAACCGATAACCACCAAACCGATAAATCTATATTATATTTGGTTTGGTTTGGTTTTGATAATTTTAAAACCGATTAAGTTGGTCTGATTTTGATTTTGACCAATAACCGATCCAAACCAACCCGTGAACACCCCTAATATGCACAATGGAAATATATCAGAATTTTACTACTTATATGAATAATAGATAATCAAATATTTCTAAACTTGGCCAGAATTTAGGAATGTATGCTCATATAGTAAGATTGACGGTGTATTTAAGTTTAATCAAATAAAAAAATATTTTTATGACTGTCAATAATAATTCAAGTGTGTATTTAAGTTCATTGTTCATTTCATGTGTCACATCAAATATTTAATTTGATTAATGCTAAGATATGTTTTGAGAATTTGATCGAAGAGTTTGGGTAATTAGGAAAAGATAAGGTTATAACTAGACAAAGGTGTGTCTGTTTTTATTTGCTAATGGCAGACACTTTACAGGAAAAAAAGTACTTAAATAAGCTCCTAATTTGTTTTCTTCTCATTTTCCTTGCCTTTAATTATTTCCCCTATATTCTCTTTAGTCCTTGCACCATCATCATTTCAATTCAAACTAGAATATTCAAAAAAAAAAAAAAAAAAAAAAGTGAATGATTTGTTTTTTATTGTGTGTCTATTTTCTTCCATAAAAGCCTTTTCCCTTTTCATCCTTCTTATATCTTTTAAAATTCTTAAACTCCTATTGTCCTTAACTTATTTAAATCAACTATTATTTTAGAGACCACGCATAAATATCTTCTAAACTATAATGATGAAATTATCAGTTACACATTTTAATTAGATAAGATTTTATTATTTTTAAATCTTAAATATATTTATTAGAAAAGTATTGGAAACACTCTTAAACTTAAAGCGAATTATTAGTTTTATTTTCCTTGTATTGACAGCCTTAAAATAACTCTTTACTTGATTAATTAAATTTAGATTCACCCCTAATTTGCCACATGACATATCAAATGGTTTCAAATTCTTATAGAAGTATGAAATTCTTAATAAAAAACTAAAAGAAGTGTTGAAAACACTCATAAACTTGACGAGAATATAGGGGTGTATTTCACTCAGATCGCAAGATTAGAGGTGTAATTAAGTTCAGTTAGTCAACTAAAAAAGTGTTTTAAGACTATTAATAATTTAAAAATAAAATTAATAATTTACGTCATTAAAAAAGTACAAAAGTGTCAATGTCGTAAATAACTGAAGAATCAAGTGTACTTACAAAGTAGGACATCGAAATTCGTGGAACCCACGCGGGATGTCTCCTTCCTTCCCATGCTATGCGTTATGTTCCTCGAAAATAACAAATACCTTAACCAGTTTACGTTAAAAATGTAATCTTTTTTCCCTCCTCTTATTATCCCTTCTCAGAAATAAATAAAAATAGATTATAACTATAGAGTACTAAAAAATAATAATTTAAAAATAAAATAAAAATGGGGTGTCTATTATCTGCATGTTTCAGTACTTATTAATCTCAAAATCTGATCTTGAGGATTTAAATTTCATTTACTGTTGTAATTAATGTTTGTCATTTCAAGAAAAGGGAAAAAAGACTCAATTTTTAAGCTCAGATTTCATGTCGGTGCTGATTCTTGGAAACTAAGTTTAAAGATTCCACCTTTAGCCCCATTCTTTAGATTTTTTTGAGAGAGAGAATTATGGGGGAGACACATAATCATGAGCACAACCACCAGCCACCGCCGCAACAGGCGGCGGCGCCACCAGCAATGCCACTTGGTTCAGCCAGAGGACCTATGTTTCCTCCGGCAGAGCAACTACTTCAGCTTCACTATTGCATACACTCAAATCCTTCTTGGCGTTAGTATTCTTTTTCATTTCTTTAATTTTAGCTATTTATATGCCTTACTGAAAAGATAAAGAGGAAAAATTGACACTTTGTTTTGTTAAAGTTTGTGTCTTTTTCATTCTTGGGTTTGGTTGAATTTTATAATCTTAAAGTATTGGGATTGAAATTGATGTTTTTGTTGTAAAGTTTGTGTTTTTATTTTCTTGGTTAGGGAGAATTGTAAAATCTAAAAGTAAGAATTTTGCTGAACAAGAATCTACTTGTAAATATAAAGATGAAAAATTGACACCTTCCTTTTTGTGAAGTTTGTGTTTTCATTTTCATGGTTTGAGTGAATTTTAAAATCTAAAAGTATTCCTACTGAAAACCTTTTTGCTGAACAAGAATCAACTTGTAAAAGGTTCAACCTTTCTATGGTCTCTTTTTTTAAATATATCTATGTTTTAGTTTCTGACTGTTGGAACTTGTGTGCTGTTGTTATCTTTGAGAAAGTAAAGCTTCTTTGCTGAGGTCCTTTTTGTATTCTTTTCTTTGGTACAAATTATTCGATTCTAATTCTCTATACAATCTAGCTCTCTTTGCTCTTATTGTGAGAGAATCACGAAAACAAGAGAGGTTGAATTGTTCCGGTTATAGTAAGATTAACTGTCAGAATAGTGAATTACTGAAGAGTTATGTCTCCCTTCCAACGGGGAGAATTGATAACTTGGAGGTTTCCTCGAGCAGGACAGCAATGGAAATGGGATTGATCAAAATACCCCAATAATGTTGCCAACTTGAGCTAATCCCCAGACTGTGAACCTATATTGACATCGCTTGCCAAGCTCCGATGACATTACTTAGTTTACTCATTTTGCTCATCAATTATTAATGTGAGCTATGAATTCAGTGAAGAGAGTCCCTTTCATGTGCGCCAGTAGAATTAGATAAGCCTGTCAGAGGTTTTCTTCTTTTGCATGGAATGTGACGTTGCATGGGTATGGATCTACACTTTCTGATGCATTTTGGTTGCAAATATTTAATGTGGCACGGTGAATAATATATGTACAAATAAATTTAAAGCTATTCAGATGAGCCAAAGATTAGATAGACGAAAGGGCCGCTACCTTCCAAAAAGAGGAGATGATGAGGGAGGCATTTTCTCAAATGACGTAGGCCATCTTAATGAGCTTAATCGCTTCCAAGGGTAGTGGGGTTCAAGGATAATGAGGAAAAGGGAAAGTCTCTGCAGACGTTATCGACTTTAAATTCATTATAGCTTCTGAATCGTCCAAAACATGTAATGATCACTTCTTCATGTGAGTCAGTTGGTGCTTATGCTTTTATGACAATCGTCAGGTGAAGGAATCGGAATCATAGTAGGCATGGTGATTTTACAAAGCTCCCCATTCCTCCAATGTTTGGAGTTGAGATTGCTCCGACCGCCGAGTAAAATGTTTTTGTTTCTGGTATCTAGTTGAAACATGTTCTCTTTTTCTCTTGGGGAAGCTGTATATCATCTGAAGATTTAAGAATCGAACTGTTTATGGGGAGTTGAGTGGTGGCAATCTTCTTGCTTAAGATGCAGATGTATGAAATGTATCATGGAAGGCTTTCCATAAATGTGAAATTTGCATTCATACAATAAATAATTTCCCAACCGAAAGGAGTTGCAGTCTTTCCATGAAGTGACTGAATTCTGATAATGACAAAAGATCCTCTTAACCATTGCTAGATTTCCCTCAACATCACCTGCTTCAGCTAAAGGACAATTCTTGTATTTTACCATCCGTAGGAATATACTTTTGATAGAACAAATGTTTCCTATCGAGCAATAAGATCTGGTTTGCACTTCTGTGTTTATGCCGCATATGGCCCTCTTGGAGCAATCGCTTCTGATTATATTTGCCTTGTTCCTGTAAATTGGAATTTTTACTTGTTATCAAATAAAGAAATAAAAGAATTTCAGAAAACTGTGGCCATAGCAATTTCATGATCTAACTTATCCTCCCAAAGAATGATTTTACAATTTGAAGTTTCCACCACCTGTAAATGAGTTGCAGATTCTGAAACCTGATTATATTATTGGCCTTTTTCTCTAATCAGTTGCATGATTCTACATTTTGCAGCACAAACTGTTTTGCTGGCTTTCCAACACTACATAGTTATGCTTGGAACTACAGTAATGATTGCCACCGTGCTGGTACCTCAGATGGGTGGGGGTCCGGTATATCTCTAGCACTTCCCTTGTTTGTATTGGAGATACCTTTTCGATGTAATTGACATCGTGAGCTCTTTATCTTTATGAGCAGGGTGACAAAGCTCGAGTTATCCAGTCTTTGCTTTTCACTTCAGGAGTGAATACTCTTCTGCAAACGCTTTTTGGTACAAGACTTCCCACTGTGATGGGTCCGTCATTTGCTTACATCATATCAGCTCTGTCGGTCATTAACGATCTCTCTGACAGTACTTTCAGGAGTGAGCATCAGGTAATAAAATTTATTATTTAGGTATTATCTCTATTACTTGTATAATGTATTTTATGGAGACCTATCATTTTTCTTTTATCACACCCTTAGTAGGTCCATCCCCCTATTTCAGTGATTAGACACGGTTGAAGAATAATTTGAAGTTGTAGTAAACCAAATTTGTTTCGGACTTGATATTATTAGTTTATTCATTTCATGTCTAAATAGGATTTGTAGTCAGAATTATATAGTAGGTTTTTTATTATTTTAAATAGGGATATTGCTAGTTATTTTCATAATGCAGAGAGTAGTGGAGAATGGTAGAGAAGTCAAAGAAATGTATTGAGTTTATGAATAAATTATCTTTCGTCAAATTAGTAGCAGAGCTTCTACGATCTTGATAGAGAATCAAATACCTTGCACTGTTGGCGGACAGTACTAGCCAATATGTGTTGCCCGTCTGGCCAAGGCTTATGTTGTTGAACTCATAGACAGTTGTCAACAAAGAGTTAGATTGTTTATAGGCAGGTTCAAGAATTATGTTCATGAACTCTTGTCTGGTCTTGTTCTAATTTTTCTAAGATCATAAATTCAGTTAAATCATACATCACCTTACCTTTATTACTCTAATATTAATTCTTTGATATTGTATGGTGGATTTTATTTTTGCTTTCTTAAATTATACTGATAAGATCCAATGTAAGTCGGCTAGAATCATAGGTTTAAATAAAAAGTGGATATCTAAAGCAGTCCGCTGATAAGGCAAAACTTTCATTTCTTTGAATTTCTTGATCTCAGTGGGAAATCTAATCTGAAAAATATAGTTTTCCTTCACTTGTTCAAAAGTGAGATTAGTGGAAAGCAGAAGTACAATAGAAGACAAGATATTCTCATATACGAAACTGCTGATGAAATCATAGTCGTATCAATTTAAGATAAGCAAGCCCTATTTGGGGGATAAGCTTAATGTTTTACATGACGGAGCTACCAGATGACTACTTTTTGTTGGGTAAGTAGCTTGTTCCGAGATAAATTCTTTGTTTATAGATGATATTCGATGACAAGATGTTCTCCCGTACAAAAAAAAACTGATAGGTATCATAGTGGAAGACAAGATTATACGCAGAAATGATGATGAAATTTTAATCTTGTTTAAGAATTAGGATAAGTCAAAGCCACAGCTTGAAGAATAAAAAAAGACATGGTGTCCTAGAAGGCCTTTAGTGCGTGTTCTTGGAATTACATAGAGTGCATGAATCTTACAGTCGAAGCATGCTGCTTCCATGGATCTACTTCTCTCGTGAAGAAACAGAAAAATTACTTTAATCTACTTCTCACATTCACCATGCCCATAATGATTAAGCACCATGGTTTCAGATTCTGGCTTTACTTCCTCTGTGTTTTACCTCAAAGTTTGGGGGTTTGTGTTGTTAATGTGAACTGTGAAGTATGTTGTCAATGCTCATGACCGGGGGTAATTACTGATGATATCTCTAATGCATTACCCTCATATTGTTGTTTGTAGAGATTCGAGCACACTATGAGAGCTATTCAAGGGTCACTCATAGTGTCTTCCATTATCAACATAATACTTGGATATGGCCAAGTTTGGGGAAAACTTACGAGGTAAGTTGTGTTTTCTGCTTCTGAATACTTATTAAAAGGACCATTAGTTTTGGTTTTGATCTTTGGAATTGTCTTTCTGTCTTTCCATTGCCTTCCCATTATGTTTCATCGTTTTATTACTTCTCCTGTTGGAGGTATGACATGCCATCCTTCTTCATGTCTGCAGGTTTTTCAGTCCTGTTGTCATTACACCACTTGTCTGTGTTGTAGGTCTTGGTTTGTCTGCTAGGGCCTTTCCTCAGGTATTATATCCCAAATATCTAAAAGTTTCATTACTCGAAGAGTTGCATAAACCTCATCCAGTTTTCTTTATGATCCTATAATTTGATCAGGTGGCTGATTGTATAGAGATTGGCCTTCCCATGTTAATTCTACTTGTCATTTCCCAGCAGGTAATATATTTCATCGACTGTATTTTTTATTTTCTTTCGCTTTACTGGAAGATTGTAATGTTGGTCAAGTCATCTGCAGTATATGCAACGTGTACATCCAGTTGCCCAATCCATACTTGAAAGGTTTGCTTTGCTCCTCTGCATTGGGCTTATCTGGGCTTTTGCTGCTATTCTTACTGTTGCCGGTGCTTACAACCATGTGAAGGAGCAAACTAAGATGAGCTGCCGAATTGACCATTCGTTCCTCTTGTCATCGGCTCCATGGTACTCAGCTGGATTAAATAATGACAATGTCTTCAGCTTTCTTTCTTCTTCTGACATGTATGTTTTGCTGCGTGTAGGATCAAAGTTCCTTACCCTTTCCAGTGGGGGACTCCCATATTCAGAGCTAGCCATGTCTTCGGAATGATGGGTGCTGCACTTGTATCATCAGCAGAGGTTCGCTTCTCATTTTAAATGTTGTTCCTTCCCCTTTGAATTAAATTTGCTTTTAGTAACACGAGTTTTAGTAATTGGTTCCACTAACAAATTACGGCTTTAGAAGAGAACCATACCCGAGGATTGTTTTCTGCTATAATCACTTAGTTGTCGTTCCCTCTAGCTATTTTGTTCACCTTTAAGTCTTCTATGTATATTCTTCTTGATCTTGCATCGATCCGAATCCGAATTGTTTGTGGCATCCACTTAAGCAGTTGTTGATGTTATGATCTCTTTCAAATTTACCTCTAATATTTATTTGCAGTCAACAGCAACTTTTTATGCTGCATCAAGGCTTTCAGGGGCGACACCCCCTCCGGCGCATGTTGTGAGTAGAAGCATTGGCTTACAGGTGTGACATCCACCAAGTGATTCAGCAATGCCTTCACTTGAGCACAATTTTTCTACTAATTTAACCCTCCGATTAACTCTTCTTCATTAGAAAGTCGTTCAGTTGTGGTTTGCTTCTTATCCAGGGTATAGGACAGCTCTTTGACGGGTTCTTTGGTGCTGTGGTTGGTACTACTGCATCTGTGTAAGGGTTTTGATCAATTTGGTTGATAAATAGTATCAATGGCATGCTTTTCAGTTAGATTTAGTTTATCTTGTTCCAAGTCTTTTACACTACATAACATCGGGGAACTCAGGTGTAGGCTACAGCCTAAAGCCACTTAAGTTTTAATATTGTGGTGCTTCATTCCTAATTTACGGATGATACAAAACTGCAGTGAAAATGTCGGCCTTCTGGGACTAACTCGTGTCGGGAGTAGAAGAGTTGTTCAGATTTCTACTGCTTTCATGATCTTCTTCTCCATATTTGGTTCGACATAAACTCTCCCTCCTTCTCTCCGCCACCCTGTCCCTTGCTTTCTTCATCTCAGATTATGTTTTACGACTAGTAATGATTAACGCAAGTTGTTATTATTCAGGAAAATTTGGAGCATTCTTTGCTCAAATTCCTTTGCCCATATTTGCAGCTATCTACTGCATCTTATACGGTATGGTAGGTAAGTGACTTCTCCCTTAGCAGCTTGTTGATCTTCTTGTCATCTAATTAACAATAACTAAAGAATGGAAGTATTTTCTGCAGCTGCTATTGGTATTTCCTTCATCCAATTTGCGAACAAAAACTCCATGCGGAATATATATGTGCTCGGAATCTCTCTATTCCTCGGTCTATCTATACCTCAATACTTCGTGATGAACACAGATATCACTGGTCATGGACCTGTTAGAACTCCAGCTGGATGGGTAAGAACCATTACTTCACATGATCCCTCGTTATAATTTTGTGATATGCATTTGACAGTAGATTTTAGGATAATGAGTTGTACTTGCAATTACCTTATAAGCGACTAGTTCATGTAGGCATTTCTTTTACACCATCATTGACAATCTAAAACTTAAAACTAGTCCAATGTTTTTTGCAGTTTAATGACATATTGAACACAATATTCTCTTCACCTCCTACTGTTGCAACGATTGTCGGGACAGTAGTAGACAACACACTCGAAGCAAGACACTCGTACGACGATAGAGGTGTTCCGTGGTTGGTTCCCTTCCAGAGGAGGAAAGGAGATAGCAGAAATGAGGAGTTTTATAGTTACCCTCTTAGAATTAATGAGTACATCCCAAGTAGATTTCTGTGATAACTTATACATCCATGTATATGACTGTATCAAATCTGTATGACAAAATTTATTTTTAGCTCACAACTTTAGTCCATTGTTTTTATTTACTTTTCAATTGTGACAAGAAATTTGTGAACATCAAACATTTAAGGCCTGCAGGTTTTGATGATGCATAACCAGTAGAATTTAAGTTTATATTTCTCATGTTATTAAGCAAAGTTTTTAGACAGCTGGAATATTAACCATGAATATGTTATTGCTGGGGGAGACCATAAGCTAATTCATATAAACATATACCTGTTAGGTTGTCTATTAAAACCGGAAAAGGTTATAAATGCTATTACAAAACTGTTTTAAAGAATATCTCGAAAACTCTATGAAGATCGAATTAAATCTTATGAGAATGTGGTTCCTTTGCCAACTTACCTTATGAAAATGAAGTCACACAAGAGTGGTTAACTAAAATGACATTTGTGCTCAATGTCTATGGGTCAAAAAATTCGTTGAAAGCAATATGTTGGATGTGAACACTACCAAATTTTGGTGGAAAATTTATCAAATTCTTTGAACAAACCTCACTTCTTTCCCAATCATCTCAAGAAAAAACTAGCAAAAGGTCCCCACATTTGATTTACTGAATCTTTTTGGTTCCATGAACCTCATTAAATAGTGTCTTTACTTTCATAGTTTCAGTGATCATGATAACTTATTAGCACCGTAGCAGGGTCCACACGTTTACTTCAACTATCATTTTCTGCTTCATGATGAAAAAAGGACTCCAAGATTTTAACTTCTTAAATTTTGAACCACGTTACTTCTCGTTGAATTTCTTACTATAAATGTAAAATTTGGACCAAACTGCCACGATGGATTCAGAATTTAAACGTTGCAAGTCTTGAATTGAGAGCGGGCGTACTAGAATGTATATCTCACCGGATTTACACTATCAACATAAACATGTTATAGCAGATAACTCGCCTTAGTCTTGGATTACCTGTGGTAATTTTGCTTCCAGCATTATGGTTTTAAAGTAAAAGGAAAGATCAGCTATTGAGATGTAGTCCATCTACATATTTACATATTGCTATATATTATTTACAAGAGATGCAATGAACCCCATGTAAAGGGGAAAATACAGAACTGGAAAATTGACTGAGCCTTACTACATTTACACGAAAGAAACCCAAGATAAGGGAATTGAAAACTTGATTACTGAGATAGCCAGTCAAGAGTATAGCACTCCTCGGCAACCTGTACACAGAGACCTGGTACAGCCTTCTCAACATCTTTCCATTGACAAAAAACTTCATCGTCACAAATAACACAACGTAATGATTCAAGAAAGGATAGAGCGCTTGGCAAACTGTCAATTTGAGGGCACTCCCTCATATCAATCTTCTCCAAGTTTCTACAGCAACCAATTGCTTCAGGGAGACATCTCAAACCAACACATTGTGAAATGTCAAGATACTTCAGCTTCACCAGATGACCAATTCCAGGGGGAAGCCTTTTCAGATGTGGACAGGCATATATCCTTAAAACTTGTAGAGTTTGTAATTCACCTAAATCAGATGGAAGTTCATAAAGACTATCACAATTAGTGATACTAAGGCTGTTGAGCTTATGCAACCGGCAAATACTTGATGGCAGCTTATTGAAGTTGATGCAATGATCCATTGTGAACTCAGAAAGCTGTGGGAACAAACCAGGGAGGTCCACATCTGACTCATCTAAGCTGTTTTTCATGTCACAAAGCACTAGAGATATCTTCCGCAAGTTATTGAGAGGATTTGTGGAGTCAGATAAGTGAGTGATGGATATCTTCTCGAACCAAAGGCTTCTCAAGTTGGTTAAATGACTGAATACAGACATGTTATGAAGAACTGCATTGCCAGCACTATAGTTTATGATTATCAATGCCCTTAGCTTTGGCATATTCTCCAGGAAAGGAGGCAAGAAGTACTCAGATGAGGCAAAATTGAGAATCAGTACTTCAGCTTTTGGGCAATCCATTCTGAACCAGTCCATTTCTCTCATTTCATCTGCATTAAAGAGAAATATTTCTGTTTATATCACATGATAAACTTTTCATTATTAAGCAATCAGCAGTAACCAAGGATCTAAAATACCTGTATGCACAGAGATAACTCGTGCATGGAAAGGTTCGTCCACATTTCTTTCCCATTCTCTTGGAAAGCTTACGTCTCTTCGTGGCATAACCAATCGCTTTCTCTGATTTATATCATCACGGTTGCTCATCTGAATTGCTAGGTCTCGTAATACATCATGCTGAAACACCGATATCTCATAGTAACTTGTATACATGTCTCCAGCTCTGCCACATGAAGACCACATTGAAGACTATCAACATATTGATTTTTTCCATAAACAATCACCTTCTAACAAAAATTAAAAGATTGTTTGAGGAGATTTGAGTCCACCGCTTACCGTGCATCTTTGACTAGATTTAGGAGATTTTTGTCTGAAAGTTCAACAAGAATGTGAAAAGCCTCCTCCTCATCAATATCATGTAGCTCCACCCACATGTTAATTAGAACATCAAGAGGAATCCTTTTGTCTTCTGGGAAAGCACCCAAGTCCAGGAAACACTCTCTCACCTTCTCAGGCAAACAGTCAATACTCAATTTCATTCGCTCAAGCAACTGCAGTTCATGAGACTCGCAGACAGGTTGGCATCGTGATAATCTGTTTTTTGCACTTATCCAGAACATCTCAGGTTTTCCCTTTAATGAAGATCCAATGACCTTAAGAGCCAAAGGAAGCCCTTCACATTCATCCACAATCTAAAAAGTCCAAGCAGCTTTAGTTAGCTTAACTCAAGTATAACAAGAAGTTTTTGCAAAGAAAAACTAATATGCTGCCAAAAACATACACTAATACCTCTTTGACAAGCTTTTGGCTGAAACCACGCGGAAAGGAATTGTGTCCAAATGCAAAATGGCATAATAAGGACATAGCTTCATCTTCCCTTAACAACTCTAAATCATAAATACAGTCGATGATTGATGGAGGAAACTTGATACGCGATACAACTAGGATCTTGCAGCCGGGGATCTTGAAAATTAGTGGCTCTAGCACAGATGCAGACCACACATCATCAAGAATCAAGAGTACTGGGGATGCAGATTTCGTATTCCATTGGTACTGTAGGTTCCACTGGGGTAACATCTCCCCATATCCATAGCCATGGAGATTGCACCCTGATATCTTTTCCCAAATCATTTTCCTTAATTGCTCCACGTTTGGAGATTGAGAAACAGTGAAAAAGAAAATCTTGTCCTTGAAATAACCTGGAACAACATGGCCCAGACACCATACCATTATTTAAAGAAAAGGTTTTTAAGACCAATTTAAACTGTATTCCAATCAAAACTTTTGATGAGTCCTTTACATGCAAAATTGATCTCTATTAGAATTCAACTGATAAAACAGAGATAATAGCCAATAGAGTTTTCAACTTTTATCCACTGTTCATCCGCAACAGAAGAGTAAAAACAAAATGAAATGAGAAACTTTTGTGTGATTATTAACTTCTAATAACTCGATCATCAGCAACGCAAAACATGAGTTGATTTCACGGATGTCCACTCAACTAATAGTTAATATCTAATAAAGCCACTTTCTTTGCATCAGAATCAAGAACGAAAAGTGATAGATAATAACTATTAGTTGATTAACCTTTCGAGAAATCAACCCCGCAAAAAGCTAAAGTACTCTACATGAGAAACTTTTCTGGGATTAATTACTTACTTTTAACTTGATCATCTTTACAAATCTCTTTAGCCAAGGTAGTTTTGCCACTACCTCCAATTCCACAAATCTCAAACACACCTCTATCCTGTTCACCCATCAGCATCTCCTTCACTTTCCTCTTCCCCAATTCAATCCCAGCACCTAAATTTACAAAACTATGCTCAAACCATTTCTCATCTTCTTCCATTCTTTTCACAGCTTCCCCTAAACACCCTCCTCCTCCACCACCACCACCACTACTATCGTCAACTCCGATTTTTATAGCTTTAAGCCTATGCTCAAGCACGTCAAATCTCTGCTCCATACTAAACCTAACATGATGAACATCCGCTAGTACATGAGCTTGCATTGTAACTTGCATGAACCTCGCTACTCTTTTCTCCAGCCTCTCCATTTTCCTAGCCAACTGTAGGTTCCTGTATCAAGGCATAATATAAATTAAGTAATTTCTAACAGATTCGCACAATTCAATAACCCTAATTAGAGCAGGAAGAGGTTCAATTCACTGTAATTAGAGTCGAATGAGAAGGTGACACCTGTACATGTTCCAACGGCCGGAGTGGATAACTTTTCCGGCGAGTTCGTAACCATCTCGGAGAAGTTTGGAGAAATCGTCGATCTGAGTTTGACGTATCTGTGGAAGTTCAACACCGGTTTGTTTGATTTCTTGGATGATTGGAAGGAGACCATTGATGCTGTCGATGAGATTCTCGGCGCTTGAACGGCATAAGGTGGATTTTTTAACTATTAGCAGAAGGTTTTTTATGAGTTCGGTGGTGATTTCGCCGACGAAAAAGTCCGTCACCGCCATGTTTGGGGACTTCAAACTGATTTTACATTCTGCTTGAAGAAGTTGAAGTTTTGAGTGATGTTATTATGCTACTGGAGTACTATGTTAAATGACAAATTTAACCCTCCCAATTTTTTTTTCCAGTTATATATTTTGTGTAATTACAAAAACTATAAATAAAGTAAAATATCAAAAATGGTGTCTGAGAAAGGTAAAGAATACATAGATCAAACTAGTACTTCATAGAGTAAAAGAAGTTTTTTTCTGAAGATTTTCCGCTCAAATATAACAAATTTAAATATAAAGAAGAAAATATTAAAAAACATATAACAACAGCTAATAAGGAAAATAATGTAAAGAAACAATATATATATATATATGACAAGAAAAATAAAAATAAAATAAAGGGTGAAAGATATTAAAAACAAGAACTACTCCTATAAGAATATGTTAAGCCCTTCTTGTTTTGTTTAATAAACGTACTTTAAATCTATCTATATATAATAGGAGAAGAAAAAACGCTTACGTGTCAGCACCACAAAAAATATAATTTTTAAATAAATAAATGTTATCGAAAGAATATTTATTTTATCTTAACAATTAACATAATTAATGCAACCGAGTTGGTTACCAAAGTCTGATAATGACCATTCTGTTAAATTTCTTAAGAATGTTTTTGGACTAATCCATTTTAATTATACTTTCTTTTGTTATATATATATATATGTTGCTTCATGGTGTAAGGAACAAGATTAGTACATCTTACCTAAAAATCAACATTATAATAAAGTCTCTAAACCTACTATCCAATCGCAACAAGTTAAATTAAATTACAATTCATCTAGATATTTTGTCGCTCTCGAATAACTCCCTGCTCCACTTATTTTATCCGATCACATTTCATGAGAGTTAAAAGGCATCATATCATCAACTTTAGCATAATTGAGTTCAGACCTAGTCTATGAGCACAATATGACCTCCAAGACTTGAGCATAATGGAGTCTAGTCCACCAGAAGAAAAACAAGTAAACAAGCCAGTTGTAGTATAAAGTTGAAAAAAAATCAGAAATTAAAGAAGGTTCTCATGGGGTGAGGGGTGCGGGGCAAAAATGGGAGAGGAAATTACAACGTTGAAATTAAATTTTCATCAATAATGTAAAAGTTATATAATGTGAAAGAACAGTGTTAGGTAGATCTCCTTGTACTACGAAGACTTATTATATTAATATTAATAATGTAAGTAATTTACTTTATATTCAATGACAAATGACAGTATAAATATTGTTCACGTAACTTAATGAAACTGTTTTGTAAGTACAGAAGCAACAATAAACTACAACACGGTTATTTGGGCCCATAATACCAATTGTCATTATCTGATTTAACAATAATTGTTTTAATCTGTAATTTTGCATCAATATTTTACTATAATTAAATAATTTCTCCCTTTGAATCTCCCGTCCAGTACAATAAATTCAACACTAATCTGAGACATATTACTAATTCGAGACTTAAAAAAAGTCTAATCATACCACTAATCATAAATTATTATCTCCAAGACTTTAAGATATTGGCACGATTGAGCTTGAAAATTAAGTCCGCATTCAAAACCCAAAAGTCCAAAAATCGTAATGACGCTTTTACTTTTTATAAAAAAGTTTATTGATTTGAAATTACAATTTATTAAAATTCACATCAAAAAATGTACTTTTATCTATTAAATATTGTAGCGACGTCACTAAACGTGACTTCTTGTCTCACTTTTATTTGAACTAACTAATTGTCAATCCACATCAAAAGGAAAACTAGGTTTACAAATGGTTGTAGTATAAAGATGAAACATGGAAGTAAAAGGTACGCAAATAAATTGATAATCTTTCATTGACATAGGCTACTAAAGAAATTAGACTCCGGTTATTCATATGGATCAATCCGGATATATATACTTTTCTAAATCATTGTATCGCTTTACAATATTATAAAAAAAAGAATAAACATCGATAATCTTTTTCCATTAAACCAAAAATTGAAACTCCTTCTTGTATCTCATTTAAGTGAAGTTCTTGGAAATAGATTCTTGCAGATGATATCTTTTAAAATTTAAAATGACTACTTTGTAATCGTTAGTAATTTATTTCTTTTTAAGTATGGCTAGACATTTTCTTTTAATTTTTATTAGGATACTAAAAATAGAACAAAGGAAGTGATTATTTTCTAATATTGGATGTGGTCCTTAGGTAAACCGACCCGGTCAACACGGCTATTAATGGGCCCATTTTACTTGAGGCTGCTAATACTGTTGCCCTGTCCCACAAGGACAATTGACTCACTAATTTGTCTAAGATGGCCAACGTGCACAAATATTCGATTTTGAGATTATCATTTAAATTATATTTATAGTGCATAATAATTTACAAATTTATTTATTTTAAAATAATATTACGTGGTGTCTGAAGTTAAACTTGATAAAGCTTAAGTTTCAGACAAAATGTTTGAAATTTAAAATGACTTGAAGTTTAGGCACATGTAGTCATTGTCTGAACTTTAGCATATGTGATTGTATTTAATCATTTTTGCTTGAAAGTTCATGAACCATTTTTGTTTGAGTTTCACTCCTATATAACTTCAGATATTGTGTCGGAAGTTAAGTTTGATAAACCTTAATTCAAATACCAGATGTTTGAAGTTGTATCAAAGTTGGTAGTTGTGTAAAAAAACTAAAAAGAAATGAATGCTACAAGTTAAATTGTAGTGTTCAAAAATATCTAAAAATCTATACGTCTAAGATTTGCTTTGAGACCTGATTGATTCAAACTCGCATTGGAAGGTTCACTTTGAGGACAACCATTTCCTATCAAAGGCGACTAGATATATTCACAATATTTGAATCTATATTCTCTGATTTAAGATGGAGGAATACTTATCACTCCACCACAAATTTTACGAGATGGAAGGAAACATTAATATGCATCATGGAATTGTAAGTACTAGATTATAGGTTAAATTCATCTTCCTAAGATTAAAAATCTACATAACTTTGTATTTGGTTGACAATATACATTCAATTATACAAAAAAAAAAAATTATATATTACTTTATGCGAGATAGAACATAAAATAAAATATCAAACTACATAATTACTCTTAAAATATGCGATATTTCATGTACTTTTACTCATCACATAATTAAAGGATATATAATATTATAGACTATAGTAATAATTGTCATTTTAGACCAATGGATAAATTAACTTATCGTATATTGGCATACCATGACTTTTCTTTCACTATATATTTGGACATATATTAGGGACTTAAGAAGTTCAAATTGGATACGAAAGTCTATAAAAGTCATCCTAATAAAGACTCAAAATGGTAGGTTCATTATTTTGTATTCCACTGATGAAGTGAAAAATTGAACTATAGGAGATAAGAAATGATTTTCCCCACCAAATACATCAATTATTTACGCACATAAACCTTTGCTTCGAAAAATTTCACGATATATTTTGAATTCTCCTAATAAAAATCTTGATTTTTTATGATAAATTTAACCCGACTTATTTCATAGTCAACACTAAAGAATTTTCTAACTCACTTCAATTATCTGATTATAGTGTTTTACAAGTGTATTAACACTTAAATCCTTCTGGAAGACTATATAAAAAATATCTATACCTCAAAATATCCCATATATAAATAGGGAAATGCTTAAATTTGCCATGTATTACTAGGCATACAAGAAATACTTTGTCTCGTATTTGCCCTTATTTTTATTAACTTAACTATAAGCTCCCACGCAAAATAATGACGAAGGAACTGATCCTCGATATGAACTCGATAAGCATAGTGTTCATGAGACGAACCAGCATACGTTGGTAACATGGAAACGGTCAAGAAATTTCATATTACAAGTATTGATCTTACAAGAAGCTTATGTACAAGACATATTTTTCAAGAAGCAGCACTAAACAACTAGTACTACTGCTAAGATTACATAACTTGTGACATAAACAAACAGTGGCTTTCTTCTCATTTATAATGGGGATAGATCCTGTTCTATTTACCAAAGCAAGTTGTATTATACGAAGTATGCACATAGCCAACAGTACCTTTGATGTTTGTGAAGACCCGTGGAACTTCTCTTCGACCAGGTTTCAGCATTGGTCTGGACCCTTCAAAAGGACATGTCTTTGATGGAGCTTAATTGTTCTTAGAAACTTTCGTAAGAAAATCTTGAATCTAGGATATCCAACTGTCTTTTTATCCATGGTGGATCATCTGTCCTGAGCCAGAGAACTTCACCAGTATCTCTGTTCTTAAAGTCTGGGTATTTAGGATTGACTTTACTCTTCCTGAAGTCCATCCATTCAAAAGGGCTAGCTAAGAAAATTTGCCACAATTGGATCCGGTTCCTGTAGTTCTCCAATTCATCTTCACCTGAGAACGCAAGTAAATGGATCCAGAAATGAGTTAACGAGTTCGAAGAAGCATATATATGTAGGATCAACAAATTTCAATACCCAACATGCACAGTCCTGCACCGTCAATCACTCTAAAGCTTGATTGATTGGATTACTGGGCAACCAAGCATTTTGGTTTAGTGCTAAAAAAAGTGTCAAATGATTCAGAACATCATCCAAAGCAGCAAATTGTTGGAGGATTTTCTGAGCAAGTTCATAGTTCAGTTCATGTCTCAATATCCCATTAGTTCCAATAATCAACCAAATGTAATGGTCATAGGGGGCAAGAGAACTATAAAAAACAGGATCACCAATACCTGGATTATGTGAGCATTTTATAAAGTCTTTTTAGTTGTTTATTCTTTCTGTTGTCAGGACAGAAATTCCCACCCCATCCATTTTAACTCGAAGAATTGAAAGGTGGAAGTGACAACGAGTATCTCACAATAAGGTGTATTTTCCTATACTTGGTAAAATCATACTTTTAGATTTTAAAATTAGGCTATAGTGAATGTGTCAAAAGTTAATATTTGATTTATATTACTTCTGAAGCTTCATTTTAGAAATTTAGAAGTTATCCTCCTACTGTCTGCTACTTTTCAATTATTCAGACATGCTGCATGTACAATGCTCTATTTAGGCCCATGGCACTCTGATATAGAAAATGTCTGCCAATTGGTTACAATCTATGAACATCATAACTAATAAAAAATGCTAGGAAAGGCAACATGTACCTCTTGATTCTTTCTTCTGAAATTCTGGGGTTGCTAAGGCTTGAACATCTGGAGTCACGAAATTTATTTCCTTCACATCTACCTTCACAAAAGAATCAGGACATGAAAACATGAAATGAAAACATTTTTGTGCAGCACAAGCTACATAAAAATATGGAAAAAGAAAAAGCATTTTGTTCAGCACAGGATCTCAAATTTACAAAAACACATCTAATGCGGGATCATGTTTTCTTGAGAGTATTTCTTGTTTCCATCCTTTTTGTTCTTTGAAGATCCAGGAGAAAATTTGACTGTTAATGAATAGGTGCACTTATGTCACAACTTCCTCTATTAGCCATTGTCTTTTAAGAGATATTCAAAGCTGATCATATCCCCCCACCCACCCGGAAAAAAAAGGCAACTCATATAGGAAAGCTAAACACCAAATGGCAGATGCAATTCTAATTAATCACTTCTCTGAAAGATAAAGTTGTGTGCTATGTCAAAGAGAATAAATGGAACGTTATAAGAAGACAACTGGGTTTCTCTTAATGAGTTGGCTATGCTGCAATAATACCATCACTCTCGTTATCATAGAATGTCACAATGCTACTAAATAGCAAAATAGATCGAGTTTGAAAGAGAATTGCATCTGAAGATGAATTCTTACAGAAATCTAAAACATTAATAAGCCAAAAGGCAGATAATGATAATCTCATGAGGAGTAAATAGACTTTGTGCACTTTTCTGTATCATTTTATCCTCGCCTCGGTGTCCCAACCAAAAAGGTCACTTAGTTCGTTAAACAAAAGAAAGGTACTTGCAACTTTGTAACCAAGTACTTCCTATACTCTTGTCCTCCTTATTGCAATTCAGTCGAGCTTTTTCAGAAATAACTGAAAGTTGTCATAGTCCTAGATCATAACACAATGGGCAGTCCTACGCTTGCTGGATAACCAACATGCCCAGGTCATTACTAACAATCCAAATTTCTCAACACAACACTAACGTATATTATATCTACCGAATCCAAATTACAACTGAGAATTGGAGCAAAGAGGTAATATTGAACAATACTAATGAGAAATAACATGGAAAAAGGTAACCAAAAGGAGATGAGATATTAGAACATAGAAGGGAGATGAGGGGATAACAGACTGAGCCAAAGCTTCAACATAATAGGCATAGAACTCTTCTTTCTAACACAATCCTTTTTAACCAATTGCTATTTAGGCCTGGATCCCAAATAAAACTCTCCAACATTTTACTTGGCCCAATAATACCAACCGAATCCGTCTCCTTCACCAATTCTAGCCCATAGGCCCTTACAAAAAATCAGCCACGTTAACAACAATCATTGCATGTTGTGGACAAAATACAAGGTAGGGAATCGAACCCTCAATAACAAGGCGAAAGTTTAGATAAACAAACAACTGAGCTACTAAGATTCCCTACATCATAGTTAACCTATAACAAATACTAGACAAATTTGTATCAAAGCTGTTAACCTATATCAAAGCTGAAATTTTTATCCAATTTTCACCATTTTTCTGGTTACAAACCTGGTATCTCATCTTATGTTTACCATTCTCATCAGTCTTGATGTATGATCCCAAATGACCCCAAACGTATACCAAGTCATTCGATTTCAAATGCTCCATTGACACTTCCGCTATTTCATCCCACATCTTCAACATAACTCTGCAGAGTGTTAAAATTTCTCAGACGATCACTCGATTAATAGTTATAGTAATTAATTTGCAAATAGTAGTTAAATTAGAGTCTCACTTAAAAGACGAACGGGATTGAGAAGAACCGGAGACACTGAGTAAAGTATGAACCCCAAAAGAGCCGTTTTTAGTGTTAACTCTTTTGAATGGGTAATCAATTTTTCCTATGAGACTGACGGAGTTATGGAGAAGCTGGTGTTGTTTTATGGTTGACGGGCGTTGGAATTTGAGGGTATGCTGATACACTGCACTTTCTTCGCCTTCACTATCGTCGCAGTAGAAATCCCCCGGCCGGTGAATATCCGCTGCTGCCGCCGCCGCTGAGGAGAAGTTCTGGTGTCGGAGAACTTGGGCGGCGGTTGAAGCTGCCCGTTTGAATACGGCGGAGGAACGGGCGGCTGCTGCCATGGAAATGTGGCAGCTTATTTTTTTTCGGCGGGTGTTTTGAGTCTCTTACAATCACTAATTAATCACATGTTTAATTATAACTAATTAAAAAGGAAAAGCTAATCAATCGGGTCGGTGCCCCGATGGATCGGCACCACTACTGATCTCGCGGGCCAAAAATTGAGTCCGGCCCAACTCTCTTAACATCTCCAACCCAACCCAACCCAACCCAGGTTTCTACCTTCTAATTCGGATTGGTTTTTTCATGGAAAAACTACATAATTAGACATACTTCACTTTGTATTATTATTATCTATACTTTCAATATATTACGCATCTTACCACTAATTAAGAGTTTTCTACCATTTATTAAAGAAGATACACTTAGATACATGTGTTATTGCTACTAGAGAGAGAGGCGAGCGAAATTCATTATGTATCCTAGATACATGTGAATCACACCGGATAGGAGAGTGTATTTGGTGTGATTCGTGTCTATCTAGTAGCTGGACGTACTAAAATTTGATATGATATCTAATATTACAAACTAGAGTGTATCTAGTAATTAACTCCTACATTAATGAGATTTACGTAAGTTTCCTTTTTTTATCAAGCTAGTTTTGGCCCAACTTGACCTTTTCTGACACCCAAAATAATGGATTATTTGCACAAATCAACACTAGATAACTTCAAATTTGATATTTAGCCGATTAAAGCTAGTCATCAGATGTTAGATTCAATTCTAACCTTTAAAAATTAATATATCACTTTTATTTTTATACAAACAAAATCAATGAAACAAATAATGGTATTCTTCAAGTTTCTTTAACTAAAACCAATGAAGAAGAAACTCCTGGCTAAATGTACACACTTTCACAACTTTTCTTAAGAGGTCAAAAATTAAATATGAGTCCTTTAATAATTGGTGAAAAGAAATTAGAACTTAAACTTTTTTTATATTGACAATATAAAAGAATTTCAATGATCAATCTAATTTGACTAGTTCAACTTACTTACATCATCTATGCATCTCTTATATGTTTCAAATTCTTAGTCAGTATGCTAATTAAAAAAGAGTATAGCTAAAAATGATTACAGTTACTAATTACTACTGTTGTTTTTTAGCTAATTGTATAGCTTACTTCATATTTTAATTTTTTAAAGAACTATTTAACCTACGCGCAAAGTGCAAACATAAGAGCTTTTTTTTTTGTCATTTTTTCCTCAATGGTCAAAACATCATATGTTTCACCAATTACAACTTCACAAGTTACACTTGTAATATACTCTAAAACTTTTTAGGAAAAGTAATGGCATTCCAAATAAATAAGAGAATCTTTTCTTCTTCTCTTTTTTTTTTCCCCACAAAAAACATCCTTTGTTAGTCATGATTCACGAGGTATGAAATATTGAATTTTGATGGAGTATGAACATAAAGAAAAGAAGAAGAGAGGATCAAAAATAGTATTTGGTTGTTACACATATTTCAAGTATATATATTCCAAATAATATTTCACATTACTATAGAGAGGACTTAAGATCCGTAAGTCACTACGATTTGAACTAAAGAAAAAAATAGCTTTTCAGATATTTTACATGTAAAAATAAAAAATAATAAGTAATTGTTAATGACCTAAAAAATCAACTCTCCCCCTTATTATAGCACGTCATTGCTATATCTTTAAAATTATTGTATCGACTTTGTTGTATTATTGTGTTCTTATAGACAACTTGATTTGATTATATAAAAAAAAACTTGCACAATGTGAAATAAATCAGATTTCCAACACAAGCACTGATATATATTATAAGATCACTGAATACAAGTTATAACTTAGAATCTGAGCAACAAAGGTAATAGCAACATTAACTAAGGAGATTATACAGAGTAAAAAGGTAATCAGAAGGGGATGAGATACTAAAATCGAGAATGGAAATGAGAGAAGCTTCGACATAATTTTCAGAACCGTTCTTCTAACTCCTAATCCTTTTTAACAAGATGTAAATGAGTCTGAATCCCAAATAAAACTCTCTAATAGCCCGTAGGCACTTACAGGGTCAATTTGGTTCACAACACAATATCTATGTAAAAAGAAATTGATGTCAAACAATGTAATATTTTCCTTAATATCCATGTATTTTACCTCGTATAATATGTTTCTTACTATGCATTCCAGATCAACAATTATTTCCTTTGTGTTAATTTATAGTATGTATTATTATATTTAAAATTATAAAATTGAAAATCGTTCTTAATTTTCTTTAATTTTGTCATTGGTTCCCCTCACCCAACAAATATGGCTTCAATGTCACTACGTATAGGAAAAACTATACGATTAGACATACTAATTTAACTGAAAACTAAATAAAAGTATATAGGTTGAAATTTTTTTCATGTTTATATACTAAAAAAAAATATATCTCGATCAAAATTTATATAATTTGAACATGAAAATACGAAATATAAATTGAGACAAATAATATACGTGTCAATTGTTATCACTTGTCACAAAAATGGAACGTGAGTTGACTGGGTCGGCAGCGGCAGGGCTAGCAAGGAGTGTTGAAGTGTCAAAGTGGCAGTGACTCTCAGCTTTCATTTCTTTCTAATTCTACACTATATAGTAATAAATATAAATAACGCGTTCCAATTAATGTTTTTTTAATGCACTAATTCACTTGTCAATATCAATGAGATTATTGTGGCGTGGTAAATATTTCATACATGTTTAATTAAAAGTTTTGAATTCAAATTTTGAATATGAGTATAAATTTCTAGTTTATTACTTTGTTTGAGTTTTATGAAGTTAAAAGATGAAATTGTATTTGATTATACTTTTCAAATAAAAGAGAAAAGAAAGCACTTCGTCAAGAATTTACACGAATAAAGGTAAAAAATAATCATTTTAAGCTAATAATCTATTAAAAACCGTCTATCTTTTTCAATCCCTATTTGTGGGATCACACATGCATGATGGATTGTTGTTGTTGTTGTAAGTGCTGGAGTTTGAAAAATAAGTTCGAAGTACTTTTCCAAGTTTAGAATCTAAACTCCAAATTGGATTTAAAAATATTATAACTAAACACTAACTTAAACTTACTCCAAAAAAAGTCAATAGTTCTCATGACCATTTTTCATATTTTCAATTTCCTAGTTAAAATTTAAATTTTTTCATTAAATTTAATCAAAGCTCTAATATAAATACGAAAGAATAGGGCTGTTACCAGGGAGCAAAGCAAACACCAGCATGTTTTTTTCAGCGTACTTTTGGAGTTACTCAATTTTAATTAACACGCTCCTCGTTTTTTCTTTTGTCAAGGGTCAACCCTGACCTCGTAATACCATGGAAAATCCTTTCATATATTTACACACCTGTACTCACAAAATATATACTCTCCCTTTATTCCCTATAAAATAAGAGATAAGTATTAAAAATATTTTTATAAATTTATTAGTTTTATTTTTAAATTATTGATAATCTTATAAAATAGTTTTTTACTTGGTAATTGTACTTAAATACATTATGATCTTACAATATGATGAAATACATCCCTAAATTCTCATCAAATTTAGGGTGTTTTCAACACTTCTCTCAATTTTTTTAAGAGTTTCATATTTCTACGAAAATTTGAGATAACTTATTATGTCATATAGCAGATCAGGGTATATCTAAGTTTAATTAGATATACCCCTCTTTACTTGACTAATTGAACTTAAATACTCCCCCGATCTTGCAACATAAGAGAAATACACTTTTAAATTCTCGCCAAATTTAGAGATGTTTTCAATACTTTTCACAATTTTTTTAACTGAAGGTCTGATACTCCTACAAGAGTTTGAGATCACGTGCTATGTCATGTGGCAGATCAGGGTATATCTAAGTTTATTAGTCAAGTAAAGAGCATTTTTAAGATTGTTATTAGTTTGAGAATGGAACTAATATTTTACACCAAGTTCAAAGTATTTTTAATATTTCTCTTTTAAAATAATTTACATACACATAAATATAAATAACTTATTTTAAATCATAAATTTTAAGTTCAATTATATCACATAAATTGAAACGATTACTACTGGTAATTTTGACTTTACAGAAATACAAGAAATCGTGTTTCTGACTTGTAACAACAAATTATAATCATCCTTCTTTTTCACTTAAGAAACATTCAAACATTGACAAAAAATTCTCTTTCAATGCATTGCTTCATTAAAATCCCATTACTCATTTCTGGGTAGTCTCATTTTTTTTTTTCTCTGTATTTGTTTGCCATGAAAAATGCCGTCTTTATGGAAAGCATTTTCACTATCTTCAAGTTCTCAACACTCTTCTTCTTCTTCTTCTACTACTGCTAGTACTACTTCTTCTCCGGCCGATTCACCGAATACCCGGCGGATTTACGGCGGCGGAAGGAAGCTTACTAGGCAGAGGAAGTTGAGACATGTTAGTGATGAGGATCTTGGTTTGCGGAGACCTAATATTCAGGCACTGATTATTGATGAACGTTCAAAGTCTTTGCCGGGTTCTCCTGATTCTTACGCTGATTTCGGGTCGGGTTCTAGGTCGTCTCACCACCACCTCCGTCACTGTTCTAACTCCTCTGCTGTGCCACTGCCGTTGCCGCTCCCTGAGCTCAATTCTCTGCCTAAACAGAACTCGGTTGACTCTAATTTGCGGGGTAGAGTTGACAGGGAGCTTTTAAGTCCTCCTCTTGCCAGGTTAGTCTTGAAAATTGAACCCATTGTTCAGAATTTATACTCAATTTCAAATTTTAGTCTTACTTTTCGTTTTAGTCTGTTTCGAAATGAATGAGTCTTTCCATTTTTGGTAACCCTTTGATTGTAACTTTCCACCTTACATATTTAAGAGATTAAATGATATTTTGATATATTTTATATATTTAGTTTAAGATCACGAGATTCAAAAGTGGTTTGTTAAACTTCGTGTCAAGTCATAACCAGTCAAACAAATTGACATGCTGGGTATGTTTATCAAACTTTTGAGTTTTTTCTTACATGCATGTTTCATGCTTTAAGTAAAAAAAATGCTACCTTTCTGGGTGAAGTATTGTTTAGCCGATTCATACTGGTTTGGGATTGAGGGGTAGTTATTTTCGGTTTGACGATGAAAGCTTTTCACCATAGGTAACTCTGTATGTAAAGGGATTTAGTAGTAGTAGGTAGTTGGTTCGAATTTGAAGTAGTTTTTGGGGTGGATTGATTGCAGTAACACTTTATAGGTCATTACCAAAAAAGAACCATTTTTTCCTTTTTTCGGTTGTGGATTAACTGCAGTAACCTTTATAAGGTTCACCATAAAGGCAGGTTTGGAATTGTGAAAGAGCATGTGGTTTGTAGTTGTTTCAAATGATGATTTGTAGTGTGCTACTTTGTTTTTGGGGGAAAATGTTCGATTAGCTATGATGATTTTGTAAGAACAAAAACCGAACGCGGAAATGTTAACCTGTTGCGAGTTGCAGGGAAACTTTTGGTCGAACTCCAGCTGAGGTGAAAAGTTCTCAGCATCCAAGATCATCTACTCCAACTTATCGGCGTAGGGGGTTCCCTCAGGATCTGAATGCTGAGGGCGTTGAATTCAGGTTGAATGTTCCTGTTAGAAGTGCCCCGAGTAGTGGTTTTACAAGCCCCGTCCGAAGCCCAAAAAGGTTTAGTACACAGGACCTTTTTCATCATCCCTTGCATCAGGCCTCATCATCACCTTCAGAGGCTTACTCTTTCCAACTTTCACCCACAAGGGCTATAAATAGCGCTGATCATTCTCCACTGAGTAGCCCAATTTTACCAAGTTCAGCTAACAGAATCAGGAACAGCAGAAGTGGTGCTGTGCATTCACATCATAAATCTCTTCCGGAAAGTTCTCTAGGTTGGAATGAAGCTAACAACAACAATGTGCATCCACTACCCCTTCCACCAGGAGTTCCACGACAACCAGAATCATGTACCATACACAGCAATATGGATAAACCATGTGTATCACCAGCAAAGGGTCAATGGCTAAAGGGGAAGCTTTTAGGTCGTGGTACATTTGGAAGTGTATATGAAGCTACTAACTGGTAAGGGATAGAGCTTGCTTAGTAAGTAACTCGGTAGGAATGTAACATTTGCTTCTTTTGTTTTTCTTCCTTTTACAGTGAAACCGGTGCTTTATGTGCAATGAAAGAAGTTGATCTTACTCCTGATGATCCTAAATCTGCTGAATGTATAAAGCAGTTAGAACAGGTGACGTCCTCATGTCTTCTTAGGCTACATAATCAAAATTTGTATATAAACTGCAATTGTATGAGATACACAGTGAGAGAAAACATATTTTAAAGGCCAAATCTTTGTTAAGTGAAGTGAACTTTAAAACAAGTACTTACTAAGCATGTTATATAATATGTCCTGGTTGTCTAACTTGCATTAGCAAATTAGTCAACTTAAGGTTATGTCCAACTTTGAGCTAACTATCATGTGCCTGAAGATGCAAAAATCAATATCGTATCCATGGAGCTAATTTTATTGATCATATTCTTTGACTTCATAAGCCTCTTTCACGTTTTGCATCATTGAGAAAATATTTTTGGAATGTTGGTAACTGACTTGGGAAAAAAGTTTGAGGGCTTCATATTGTGGAGTTTTTTATTCTACTAGCTTATACATAGTTTGTGATGGATTGCAAAGACTATGACATGTTTTTCACTTGTTTATGCTATTCTAAATCGATTCAGTTTCTTCCTTACTTCTGTTGTAGGAAATAAGAGTTCTCCAGCAGTTAAAGCACCAAAATATTGTTCAATATTATGGCAGTGAAATAGTAAGAACATTTATCTTTCTCTTGCCATGTTCAGGTATTTCTTTAGAATATTGAAAGATAAATGTTGTTGTTGTTGTTCAGATGGAAGACCGCTTTTGCATATATTTGGAATATGTGCACCCTGGTTCAATTAATAAGTATGTTCGGGAACATTGCGGAGCTATGACAGAGTCAATAGTTCGAAACTTTACTAGGCATATTGTATCAGGGTTGGCTTACTTGCATAGCACTAAGACAATACACAGGTAGATACTGGGTTACATCGATGTGGTATATGTCACTTGATTTAAAGATTCATTAACGGAACACTAAAGCGTCTGTGTTGCAATTCCTTGTTATAAGCAAGGAAGAGACTATTTTCTTTTACCATTTTTTTAAAAAAACTTTTCGTTGACAGTGATGCTCAGTCTAATGGTTGGTTTCAATGATTTTTTCTGAGTAGGGACATTAAGGGAGCAAATTTGCTTGTAGATGCATCTGGTGTTGTCAAGCTTGCAGATTTTGGGTTAGCAAAACATGTAAGCTTTCAGAAGTCTAATGCCAAACTGAAAATGCTACTTTCTATGTTCGTTCTAATTTAGTATTTTTCTTGTAAACCCTGATCTGTGGTGAAAATGAATGAGCTTGATCTTTCATCGATTATTTTTCATGCATATCTTACCGCTGTAATTTATAACGTTTCTCTTTTTCCCAGCTTTCAAGCTGTGCAACTGATCTTTCTCTGAAAGGGAGCCCTCACTGGATGGCTCCAGAGGTGGGCATTGTTAAGCTATTTCGCGGCTACTGCCTCTGCCTGGCTTCAGTTTTCTTTCCCCTTTATTAATTGGTTTGTACTTATGTCTGGACTTAACTTTATATGCAGGTAATGCAGGCTGTGTTGCGCAAAGATGCTAATCCAGAGCTTGCCTTAGCTGTTGATATATGGAGCCTGGGTTGTACTGTTATTGAGATGTTTACTGGACAGCCCCCTTGGGGAGAACTTAGTTGGGTAAGTGTTTAAAGCATCTCATTTTGAGAACAATGTAATCGCATTACAAGCTTAAATATATTTGTGAACTTTTAGGTTGTCAATATAGAATCATAGCTTGTTAATATACGAGCAAGGCTGACTGATTGGCTTAATCTCAATAAAGCCAGAGCTATGTTCTTACTTTTCAGGCTTTCGTGAATTGGTTTCTGTAAGTGTCTTAATGTTCATGCTTTGGCTTTATTAGGTGCAAGCAATGTTCGGTGTCTTGAACAAATCACCACCTATACCAGAAAAATTATCACCAGAAGGAAAAGATTTCCTTCAGTGCTGCTTTCGGAGGAAACCTGCAGATAGGCCATCAGCTATGATGCTACTTGAACATGCTTTTTTACGTAGTACTAGTTCCCTTGAGCATAGTATCAATGTTGCTGGTTGCTCAGAGGATTCTCCGGGGAAGAAATTCCATGTGAGTGGTACATGCTGCTAGCCTGCTACTGATGTGACATTAAGGGTTAACGTCACTGTATTATTTGTGAGATTCTCTAAAAAAAAAAATCCAAATGATTTTAAACTCTGAATTCATTACATTTCAGGATACCCTGAGTCCTAAGAACCCAATCAACCATAAAAAGGAACAAAAACCACTGTTACCAGGAACATCTGGCAGGCATGCAAAATCACCATGTAGCAGGTAATAACTGTCTTGTGTTTGTCATGTTATATACCAAACACTTTATTCTGTGAGATTATTTTTTTCGCGTATTAGTATCTACAATTGCAGCTAGATACTATATCTTGTGTTGTGCCATTGACTGTCACGTCCATCTTATGCAAGTTAAACTGTGTCTCTTCCAGTGAAACTTGCCGGCAAACTCAACCTGAAACCTGTGAATATGGAGCAGCTTCTCACCATTCTCCACGTTCTGCACTTGAAGTCTTTCCCTGTATTTCTTCAATGGAGCTGAACTCGAGTTCACGTGCAGCCAGCCAATCAAGCGTCCCTAGTAGCTTTCGCCTGGGACCTGAAAACAGAAGTCCTTATAGAATCATAGGAAAGGAAATTCCAAACCTCTGTATAAGATCATAAATGAATGGAGAGGGGGAAAACTCATGTACAGATCAGGAGAATTAGATACAGAGAACTTCAGTTGGATGATTAGTCAAAATGTTGCCATTAGTGGGAGAGATCTCAATTCCCGAATGCATCCACATCTTCTGTGTAGTATTGATGTTTGTATTTGAAGGCAAACATATCTTTGTAACAGATTCATGAAGAACTGAAGATGATTCTGGAGTTAATAGTGTATTTTAGATTGAAAACATGATTAGTGTACACAATTAAATGATTTATGCTAAATTCAATATGAGTATCTTTCTCCGTCATTTTTACAACCAAACAATGTACACAATTATGCTAGTTTTAATACATAAATAACTCATCTCTAATCAACAAGCAAACAATACATAGTCGTTAAGAAAATTTTCTCTAATTGTAATAAGAACCCTAGTCGTTCAGAATTTTTTCTCTAATTGTAATGAGAGAGTTGTGGCGAAGTAACAAATACTTCTTCATCCATAACACTCTATATAAAATTACCCTTCTCAAGGTATTCTACCCTCAATGTGGGATACTAAAATTTTCAAGGATAAATTTAAATCTAGTCGAGCCCGATACTGATACCACACTCAATTAGAAGAAGGGAAAAAAAAAGAAAAACTACAATTTTGGAAAATTGAGACACATTCCCCCTTCTATTCTCCTCCTTTTCATTTTACCCTTTGTTTTGAATCAGAAAGCGGGGCAGAATTTTCCTGCAGCATTATGGGAGCAATTTGTAACTTCAGACTGAAATGGATCCATGAAAACATTCACAAATTGTAGTGTTATCTACTGTAGACAACAGAAAAATGGAAGCTCCCCAGAGTTTAATCGGAAAATTATACACTTCATATTCCGACGGGTTACACTTTGCGAAGCCAATTTCCTCCTTACGAACTAACGAATTTGATTTAGTAAGTTCATTTTTTTCATACCCTTTTCATATTACGCTATGAGGATTCGTATAGCCGACTCAGTTTTAGTTGATTGATTCGAATTTGCTGAAAGTTTTCATCTTTAATTTACCCCTTTTCGCCCATTTGTGATTTTTCGTCTTTAGGTGCGAAATGTGCTGCAAATATTACAAGGGTTTTCGAGTACAATGTTGTATTGGGATGAATTAGGGCATCGATTTCGTGTTCGGAGTGGGATATATGTTAGCCATCTTTCGCATACTAGTCTTTATCATGTTCTTAATCAGTTTACCTATGCGGCAACATGTTTAAAGATGGTAGAAAGTAGAATTCAGGAGGTTGAGAAATCTGTGCCTCCTCCACCACCTACTTTGAGGGCATTTTGTTGCTCTATCTCCACTTGGCTAACAGTAAGTTGCTCAACATGTTTGCACTTGTGAGTGTTTCTATGTGTATGCATTGATATAGAAAGAAGACAACTTTTTCCTTCTTTTTATGGAGCAGTGGTTGCGAAATGGTGCGTTGAAAGAGGAGATGAAGGTGGTCGACTCATGTAGTTTAACTACTCCAACGCTCTTGGGATTGTCAAGTTCTTTATCAAGGTTGGTAAATAGAATACAAATGAATTACCTTGTGAAATGAAAGTTTCGAAAAATATAGCATGGTGTAGTTCAGTGATGCTAGTGTGATTAAGCATAATGAAAAGAAAAAGGGTGAAAATGTCCAAATACACCCCTGGCGTTTGCGATTTGTCTTAAAAAAGAATAAAGAAAAAGAGGTTATCAAATGAAAGAAGTTATGGAAAGAAGATTGGAAGAATGAAGATTACGTAGTGTACTCGTCATAGAAGTAAATGGAATTTGAGTCAAGGATGATACAGCTAAATTGGTTACTAAGCGAAGATAAAGGGATATGTAGTTGTTTTTTGTTGTGATAGAGGTATAGTTATGATGAGCTAAATATCATATAAACAAAAGGGTGGCAAGAGGAATTTTTTTCCATCTTTGGGTAGTTAAAACTACTAGGAGTTGAAGAGAAAACTCCTAGTACATGTTTTCACGAAACCCTGTTTCCTTTTGAAATGCCAAGGGAGAGTCCAATGGCGCTCCCCTTTTGCATGCCTTACCCAAAAGAATTTTAACAGCTCACTTGTTTGACTGGTCTTGCTGACAGTTCTTTTTTCTGTCCTTTCTTAGGGGTTTTTAATAGAAGTTCCTAACAAGATTTATCATGCGATATTAGTTTGTGTGCAGGAGCCGAGTTTTTGTTTCAAGTAGTGCAAGAAGCCATTCCACAAGCTTATGATGAAACTGATTCACCTAGCTCTGCCACAGCTATTGCTGTGCATATTCTTAATTATTTATATAAGAAGCTGACTGAAGTTTGTCTTGTGCAAGGTGGCGAGGTTTGAAACTGCTTTCCTTTATTGGACATATTTGCTGAGTCCTTCATGTTATAATTTATTATCTGGAGTAAATAATTTCAGGAGGATGCTTACAGGATGATATTACATGCATTTGTCAGCACTCTTTTGCCATACATTGAGGGCCTTGATTCATGGCTTTATGAAGGAATTCTGGACGACCCCTTTGAGGAGGTAAGTTTCTATTAATAGTCATGTTAATGGAATAATGAAATGATTTCATATAGCTTTCAACATAGATCAGAATAATAGCTTCCAGGAGCACGTTTATATCTGCATGCTTCAACATCATTAGAAAGAAAATGGACACATTTACATTAAACTTGTGAAACTCAGTAATGGCTTGTGATAGTAGATGCCCCGCCATTTTTTATCTGCACACATGTATAAGAGCAAATGGAATGCTGAAGATGTTCATATAATAGCAACTTGCAACTTATAAGAGACTTGTTCCTCATATCCAAACCTCAAATATAAGCTTCTTTTTCTTGTAGCAAAATCTCGTACCCTATTGATCAATGATGAGATATAAAATTTTACTGTTAAACAATTTTTTTATTTATATGATTGTGATTATCTTAGCCCTGCCCTGAATAGAGGTATGGAAGTGTCTTGTAAGGTTGGAGTAGGATGGCTACCAAGCTATTTAATGCTATATTAAGAAGTGGTAGGATGCTCATTAGTGGAGAAAGAGTATTTTAATTCCCCAATTTATAAGAAAAAACGAGATATTCAAAAGTGTGGACTATCGGGCATTGAACTTATGAGTCACACGATGGAACTCTGGAAAGAGTGACTTAGGGATATTACAAGACTGACCGAGTGATTTTCATAGTTATGCTTATAGAAAACAGTTCAGCAACACCTATGTTTAGACATTGACATTCTCTAAGACAATCTTATGCATGTATGCTTTTTATGCAGATGTTCTTTCATGCTAACAAACGAATTGCAGTTGAGGAGTCTGAGTTTTGGGAGAAGAGCTATCTGCTGAGATCTGCAAAATTGGATACTGGTCGTGTCACTGATTCTTTGCTTTCAATAAAGCGGACAAACGACGTGAGTAGAAAAGAGCCTAATGATGTGTCTGGTTTGGCCAAAGAAAAAGGGGCAAATGGGAGAGATTTAGATGTGTGTCCTCTGTTTATGAAAGAGATAGCCAGGGATATTATCTCTGCTGGAAAGTCATTGCAGCTTGTACAACATACTCGTATGACATCCTCAGTATCTGCCAGTGGCCGTATTGCTGGGTTAAGCTTGTCAGAGATCTTTTGTGTCACCTTATCAGCTCTTATTGGCTATGGGGATCACATATCTGAATACTTTTTGAAGGAGAAGAAAATTGTTCCATTAGTTAAATCATTTACTGGAAGGCAAAAAGTAGAAAGAAATAACGAGAGCTTCCAAGAGATGACATGCTCAGATAAAGAATGGTGTAAGTTCTTGGTTGATACCATGGCTCAGAAAGGAAAAGCTAATCACATTTCATGTCATGCTCTTGGAGAGGAAGTGGATAGCTTTGTTGTAGAAGGAGATAAGCTAGCTTTTGATGGAAATGATATTCTATCCTTAGGATTCCGTCCTGAAAATCCAGCTATAACTACTAGCCAAAATTTTCTTCATGCAAATAGGGATGCTTGGGGTCCATTGAATTTATCTAGAGAGTTTTTCCTTCCCCCTCTTAATGATGAGGGATTAAGGCAGGCAATATTCAATGGAAGTGCTGGATCATTTGTGGCAACCAAAAGCACAAACTATACCTTCGGTTTTCAGTTTGGTGAATCTGAACGTGATCGATTAAAGGAAGATGTCACTTTTCTGGAGGAGTTGTTCCCCTTTCCAACTCTTCTTCCTCCTTTTCAGGTACTTATATCCTGTAACCTCAGTAGTTATAAAAGCAGAAATTGTTTAACTTGTTTTTGACATGCTTAGCATTACTCACCGCCACTTCCTATGGCGCTGGTAAGAGGTCATTTATCTATGATTTGCTATTTAGCCTAATATTATACCAGGTCATATCATATAAATATGTAGTACTTTACACCTGTAAAAACAACTTTCAAAACAATGGATGTGATAATGTAGTCTAAATTGTAAATCCGTCCAAAAATTTTCTAGTCCAGCCAAGTGTTTTTTTGTTTTTTCACACTCCTACTTTATTATGGTAGAAATTTAGATGTAGTGTTCTTCAGCAAGGGTGGATAACTTATTCTGAGACCAACTGCCCTAATTAACTGATTAAAATTTTATAGTTTCTTCCATAAAGAAAGTCATTTCTAACAGATTGTTACTGCTTATTATTTAATTGTCGAGGTTGAAGTTTGTGCTTAGCATGCCATCAAATTCACCATGACCTTTAAATTACAGCTTTTCTTGAATTTCCAGCATCATCCTTGCCATGCAAGACTTCAACTTAGTGCGTTTTCTGAGTGCAGCATGTAATTGCATAGCTCTCGATCTTCCACCATCCCTCTCTTGCTTCTTCCCTTGGGAATCTGCACAACCTCATTTGGGATATCAATCCATGCATTAAGCATGGGACATGGGTTATAACAGACATTTCTGTATTATTGAGTGGCTAGAAGTTTCGCTTTTGAAATTTAACATATTCGTTAAATTGTTGAGGACCTTCAGTTGGAAGTGCAGCTCTGTCAAGATTAGGCTTTTCATATGTTTCTTAAGTGAACTTAATTTAAATAGTTCATATCAATTCTTCTGGCTGGTTATGGCAAGTACTTGTCTTAGTTTAGCTGTTACTCCATTGTTTTAAAATTTAAAAATTAACATGATTTCTGAACAGGAGGATGATCATGTATCGGAGGTATTTCCTTTTCAGGAAAATAGCACACTCCCTTCAAGGACCTTAAACTGGATTGGGAGGGTCGAACCAAGGAATACTCCGTTGCCTACGGTTATTCTTCAAGAATGCCTTATTGTCTTCATAAAGAAACAGGTAGTAGCATGTAGTCATCTGAAATACCTTTTTATAATTACATGGTTGAGGCTTAATATGTTCGATTGCCTCTTGTTATATCCTGCAGGCTGATTGTATTGGCAGAAATATTTTGTCAAAATTACTGTCTGAGTGGAGACTGCTAGAAGAGCTGGAAGTGCTGCGTGCTATATACTTGTTAGGCTCAGGTACACATTGCTTTTTGTTAAGCTAGTTTGTTAGTAGTCAATCATCATTGGCATTCTTTACAGGATTATTATATTGCTTTCTTCAGGTGATCTGCTGCAGCACTTCTTGACAGTGGTCTTCAATAAACTAGACAAAGGAGAAAGTTTGGATGATGATTTTGAATTAAATACGACACTGCAGGTCTGACCACTCAATCCTTTTCCTTGATTCATTAGTTCCCTTCTATCTGTTGGCAGAATTTTCTATGAAGATTCTTCTCTTATGTTGTCAAAGTGAAATCTAGTGGTAATATCATTTTACATGCATAATCAAATATACTAGACAATATTTTGAGACAAACATCAATCAATCAATGAAACATCATTAGATAATTAGTCACTAAGCTACTTGGTAATTAACATAGACTAAGCTGTAATATAGTGGACAATATTTTGAAACAAATTTCAATTAACTACATTACCTTGAAATAAGATAATTTTTAGTTGTACGAGACTACTTGGTAGTTTACATGGATTAAGTTATCTAAAAAGCCTTTACTTCTGTTATTTTAGGCTGGAGAAGCAACAATAGGTGGATGAGTATTTCAATGTAGATAGAGTTTAGACATAGGAACAGAAGGGTTTTAATACTTTAATGAGGTTCTTAGAGGGTAAATTCATGCAACATCCATGAAACTAGTTGGGAGGCTGCGGCGTGTTAAATCGCATTGTTTTGAAATCGCTAGGGGCCTTATTACCTATTTTTGCTTTACAGGGAGATTATATGGAACACTGAAGATCCCTAGGGAGTAATACCCATCATATCATTATTTATGCAAGTGGTTTTCTTTCAATTAAGGGAAAAAGGACAAATATACCCTTGAACTATCGTAAATGGTATGTAGATACCCTCCGTCATACTTTTGGGACATTAGTGCCCCTGCTGTCCAAAAACTAGAGCATATATGCCTTTCACTCTAACGGAAGACCAAATAGGGACACGTGGCACAATCTTATCCGTCGATCCGATATTTAATAAATGTCGGGTCGGTGGATAAAATTATGACACGCGTATGTCCGTTAGTATAAAGGGTATATTTGCTCTAGTTTTTGGACGACAAGGGCACCAATGTCCCAAAAGTATGACAGAGGGTATCTGCATACCATTTACGATAGTTCGGGGGTATATTTGTCCTTTTTCCCATCAATTAATTAAGTAATGCAATAAAGCCTTGCCATGTTTATCTTTACCGAACATCCTGTTTTCCACCAGAAAGGCATGTTCCAACATATCAAGACAAGAGCACTGCTCATACAAAAGAAAAGGAAAGAATGTTATTTGTGTTAAACAGGGAAAAAAAACTATGTTGTGCGAGCTGACTATTCCAAAATAGAAAAAAGGAAGAACTGTGTGAGTAGGACTGAGTGACCTCTATATAATATCTGAAAAGGAGGATAAAAGATTTCGTAGACCATTTGCTTTATCCTAATGAGCAGGGGTTGAACAAAAACTACTGCAGCCTTTGACGTCTGTAGAATCCAATTGTTGGAGGTGTTTCCCTCTCCTATTCGTCCTAGTTGTTATCTGCTACTGACTTCTCTAATTTCAGTTCTTTGTGTCTGCAAGTGAGGAAACTCCTATCCTATGTTTTACTTAACCTTTGTTTATAATTCAGGAATCAATCCGATACTCTGCTGATGCCGCACTATTAAGCACCCCCGATTCATTAGTTGTATCTGTAACAAGAAATAATGCCACTATTGAGGATGACCGGCGTGGTATGCCTCTTCCAACTTCGACGCCTCGCAAGAGTCGAGGGCAAAATTTTGGCATTGATGGTCTGGATTCACTCATGTTTACATACAAGGTATGCTACTTGTTTTCTGGTGCTTTAGGCTGTCTGATCTTTGGTGTCTTACAACCTCGTCATATTGTAATAATGTTGAAATGTAACAGGTTCCTTGGCCCCTTGAGCTTATTGCTAATACAGAAGCAATAAAGAAGTATAATCAGGTAGCCAATGGACTACTGTAGTTACCCTTAAGGTGCAATCAATTTGAATGCTCTTCTAAGCAGTTTGTTGTCTTCTTTAGGTTATGAGGTTCTTACTGAAGGTCAGACGTGCAAAATTTGTTCTTGATAAAGCTCGGAGGTGGATGTGGAAGGTTTGCTCTATGTTATCTAATTTTGGTTAATTTGGATCCCAAATAACAATTGCTAGCTATTTCAATAACAATTATGTTTAGTATCCCACATTGGTTGACGGATGCACTATTTGTCTGCTTGTATGATCTTGGACAACCCTCACCTCATGAACTAGCTTTTGGAGTTGAGTTAGCCCCAAGGTATGGGGGTGTTAAAAGTGCTCGACATTAATTAAAAGATGGGATGGTTGTCTACTTATATGGTCTTGGACAATGCTCACCTCATTAACTACCCTTTTGGGATTGAATTAAACCCAAGGTCCATTTTCTTCAAGAATGATGTACTTTATGGCTTCTAACCAATTCATTTACTTGCTCTTATTAAAATGTCAAGTCTAGTTACGTAATTATAGCAACTTTTTCTTTCAGGACAGAAGTTCAGCATCTATTAACCGCAAGCATCATTGGTTACTGGAACAAAAACTGCTACATTTTGTGGATGCCTTCCACCACTATGTGATGGACAGGGTATTCATTCTCTCTCTTTGATAGTAATTTTTTGGTGGAATTTCTGCCACATTTGGGGTACATTTTGGATTCATGAATCCTGCCACTTGATTTGTGAAGAAATTTGTGTATAGGGCACCAGTATTGATGGAAAATTATTGAAACATGGTGATTTTGTTTCTGGAAAGAAGAAATTTATAGGTTGCCTTTATATTCTTGTCTGTTTTCATAAATAATTACTACGATCACATATGTTACTGCATTTCTACTTTGTGTATTGTTAGCGGAGCTTAGACCCCTATTATAAGGTAAATGCAATTTCTAACATAAATCGTGATTTCACAAGCTCATAGAAATAGGAAAAAGTTGTCTGTTCAATATCTGCACTCGACTGTTATAACATTAAATACAGTAGTAGATTGGCCTTTGCAATCAATTGTTGCTACATTTTAACACTGTGAAGTGTTTCCTACCATGTAGGTGTATCACAGTGCATGGGGTGAACTCTGTGAAGGTTTGGCTGCAGCAAGATCATTGGATGAAGTCATCGAAATACACGAGGCTTACTTGATGTCTATTCAAAGGCAGTGCTTTGCTGTTCCAGAAAAACTGGTATTTTCACATGGATGCACTATTTATTTGTTTTCCCCCCTTCCCAAAACATGGAATGAAGAATCAAGCCATGAGAGGTTAACCGAAAACAATTTCCTTTTCCCAGTGGGCATTGATTGCTAGCCGTATCAACAGTATTCTTGGATTAGCTCTCGATTTCTATTCAGTACAGCAGACTCTTAGCAGTGGAGGGGCAGTTTCAGCTATCAAGGCAAGGTGTGAAATGGAAATCAATAGGATAGAGAAACAGTTTGATGACTGCATAGCTTTCCTCGTGAGAGTAAGCTCTTTTTTCTCCCTTGTTTTATTCTAATCCGAATGTTATAACTACTTCAATATCGCGGACTTGATTGGTTCTTAATATCATTTTGCAAAATTTCAGATTCTATCTTTCAAGCTCAACGTGGGACAGTTTCCACATTTGGCAGATCTGGTTACCAGAATCAATTACAACCATTTCTACATGTCACATAATGGAAGTTTGATAAATGCACCTGGCTCTAATGCTGTTCCTTCCAAATCAGGAAAGTTGTTTGCAGGCCAAAGAGATTGAAAGATAACTTGGAAGGGATAATGTTTTTCGTTTTTTCTTTTTCGATGTACATCATTAATAGTATAGAGCCTCTTCTTGCATTTATCAATTGAGAGAATATTCTACTGGTTGGGATGAAGAACCTGTACTATACTAGTCTGTATTTCATAATCTTAAGGATCAAGCAATTGCAGGGTAACTGTTTGAGAATACTGTTATATCCAATATCTGTTGTAGTTTTATATTAGTAGTACATATAAAGGACTTCCCTTTTTTCTTTTTGATAACCAAAATATCCATGATGCCAATGTTGCAAGGTTTGAAACTCAATGGATTACATGTCTCTCTATCCTTATCCACTTAAATACTAGCGGTATTTGAACATGTAACTTAAATACCAAGCTTTCCTCTGGCAAAGATTCGAATGTCACGTGAACTATCTGGACAGATGCATGCGAATCCCTGATAAGCAGTTCATAGCTAGACATTGAGTACAGACTAATCATTCAGGTCTTTCATATAATCAAAAGTTGCAAGACAGTGAGAAGTTTTAAATAAGGTTCTATCAAGCAGATTAAGAACATGCAGAAATCTTGAGGCAAAAATGAAGAAAAATATACTGGCATGGCCAAAACCCCGGATGTGGGATGAGCTAGAGATTGTAATATGACAATTTATTTGAAAAAAGACGAGACAACTCCTGAAATAGAAAACTTTGCCCCACAGTAATCTACTTGGCTCTAGTATATGAGATCCACTAGCAGTGATCTGGTAGGCTCCTAATTCTTGAAAAGAAGAAAACCTGTGGTAACAACACGAACATCATCATGTCATAATATAAAATGATCGATCTTGTTAAGGAAAACAATGTTCAAATAAAGTACGCCTCAGAAGAAGGAACATCATATTTTAAAGGTATTGCAACAAACAAGATGTAGCAGAGCTGAAAGTGTCAATTGCAAGAGGAGGGCAAAGTAAAAGAAGACAATAGAGAAAGCCAAGGAGGCTTGCAGCTACCACGGTCATAGGCACTCCGCTCGTTAGTAAGCCCCTTTAGAGATAGGGGTGAGCCAGGAACTTATTTATGACTCTTGGTAGCAACACATGACATCTCCCACCTAACCTTAATTTTATTAATTGTATGATTCGTGTCTAATCAACGACAACAAAAACATACGCAATGTAGGCTCCACTTCCACAAAGTGGGGTTTGGGAGGGAGTGTACACGGATCTTACTCCTACCTCAGAGGTAGTAGTGTCTGATCCCTACGCCAAATAAGCTTCCTTTTTAAAAATAAATAACTAATCCACCATAGGTGCTCCTTTAAGCCTGTGTAAGACAGGGAATGAAGGGACTAGCAGGAGGCCGAAAAGCCATATTGTGCTAGCAATTTAGCGCAACAACTTAGTATTTTGTTGATGTGAATAATTCAAACAACCATGCAGTTTCAAACTTCTTTTAAAATGCAAACTCGTCCTCATCACAAATATATGAAACCCCTAGATAATTGCAATCTCATTCAACGTCAATAAATAAAATCATCCCTAAGGCTCTCAATGTTCTGTATTCTAAATCTTGGAAACCCACCCCCATTTCAGTAAATGAGATTAGGATGCTAAGGCTTTCTTTCATTAACATTCAGTGAAGGTGCATAGCAATATAAATCCATGTTCTCATGGTGATAAATATGTAGAAGTAACAGCAAAAGGCTTAATCTTTTTCTGTGAACACTAGTTGCCACTAGGCTAGCTCCATTGGTAGTACAGCAAAAGGCTTAATCTGTGTCCACTTCATTGTATGCATTTCCATTTTTGTATCTATTTCATTTCATTCTGAACATATAATTTCATGTAGGTGATGTAAATACTAAAAAAGTTGCTACAATAGTTCTGATTCACTACCCTTGCCCTATGAAGAAATAAACTATGTCATCCTACTAAAACAGGATTTCAACAAGAAGATTAATTCTCAGTGAAACATTTCAACAAACACCTTTTGCTCAAAGTCAGCGATAACACTGGCTCGACCACACAGAACCCAGATGCAGAATTCAAATTCAAACAAGTTTTTTGCACTAAATTATTCCAGCAAAACACAGGCATAATCAAAGTGAAAAAAATAAATAAAAACCCAATAATCAAATTTACCTGGGTATTGTATTGTCTACCAAGAAGCTTTCTTTACACCCTGCAAAGCACCACGGGCAGCCAAACCACGAAAAACAATACGAGACATTCGAAACTTTTCATAAACTGCACGAGGTCGACCAGTAAAAATGCACCGATTTCTGATTCGCGTAAAGGAACTATTTCTGGGCAACTTGGCAAGCTTGTACTGATGAGCTTCTCGCATTTCAGGAGGAAGTTGAGGATCTTGAACAAAAGCTTTATACAACTTTCGCCTCAATTCATACTTAGCAGACAACAATCTACGTTTGTTATCTTGAATATTTCTCGTGAATTTCTTCCCCAAAGCCACCATTGAATTCATCTTTGCTCTCTCAGTTGATCGATTTGCTGTACAACTCCCAGATTTCAGCTTTTTCCGATCAATGGGTAATACACTATTAGGGCTTCACCTACAGCCCTTTTCGAGCTATAGGCCCAGAAGAAGAAAAAAAGTAACAGGCCCAATAGGCCTAAGGAGGAGAGAAATATTAAGCCCAATAATAGTTACAAGACCAAAAATGGAATTTCCATATAATATAAAGTTAAGTATAACTTACATAAATCTCATAGTGTAAAACCTAAATTACATTTTATCCCTATTTTTTTCTATTTTACAAAAATCCCTTAAAATAAAAGTCATCCGGATACATAAGTTTCGTCCGGATATATTATGTGTGATACATTGCAAAAGCTGGCAGTTGCACCTAATAAGGAAACTAGCTGGCTATTGCGCTTTATTAGGAAAATTAACCTAAAATTGATTCTAAATCCCATGATTCAAGCATAAGTGATTGTTATCAATTCATCCCAATCTTTAACAGATTCACATCTTTCAAAATTCAAATTTTCAGCATCTCCATCATGCCGCCATTGCAGTCCAAATAGTGAAGAATTCAAATTACTCGATAAAATTGGCAAATACAATATGAATATATCGATTTTGTTGAGAGATATAAGAATTTAGGTAAGCGAGATGAGTTATGAAGGCTACAAAAGTGATGGAATTGTTGTTGGACAATCGATTTCATTTATGAATCTCAAAGCCACCATTTCAGTTGAGTTGGAGATCAATGAGATTATGTAAAACTTGGAAATCAGATACATCATAGAAGGTAATAACTCATCTCCATTGAAAATTAAGAACGACATGGGTGTAAAATTGTATTAAAGATGAAAAAAACGAGTCTGAATTTTACAATATATAAGTCAAGGATACATTGCAAATTTTGATGTATCAAACATCTGATAATGTATCATAGTACTAAATTTTCTGATCATACTAATACATTCAATTACTCACTTGCTTCTGTAGTAACATGAATATTTTCATCTGTGGATTGGACAACTGAAAAATCCTCAATTTCTTGTTGATTCTTGATAGTATCATAAATATTTACATCTGTGGGTTAGAGTTCTGAAACATCCTCCATTTCTGTGGGTTAGAGTTCTGAAACATCCTCCATTTCTGTGGGTTAGAGTTCTGAAACATCCTCCATTTCTTGTTGATTCTTGATAGTATCATCAATTTGTATTTTTAGTTTTAGAACAAACAATTGTTAACAAATATATTAATGAGTACAGTTTAATTAGTAACTTGCAATGTATCTTAGGTGTGTATCTGATACATTCTAGTAAATTTTATGTATATGATACATACTGAATAATACATGTTTTGAATGATACACCAATAAACATTATTTTTGTATAATTTCACATAATTCCAAAAACTCCACGCATGATACAAAAATGCCCACCAGTTGAACGTGATACAAAAATTGTCCAACCCTTAAACATGATACAAAGAAAGGAGTACAGTTAACTTAGTAACTTGACATTTATCTTATGTTTGTATCTGATACATTTTAGTAAACTTTTGTATATGATGCATACTGAAAAAATACATGTTTGAATGATACACTATTGAACATTATTTTTGTATCAATAATTTCATAATTTTTGCCCCCCCCCCCCCCTTTTTGGTGGTTTTAACAACCTTAGCTTTCAAGGTTGAAGAAGAAGAAATTGATAACAAATGATGAGCCTGATCTCCAGTAATAGCACAAGTTTAGCTATCGCATTTCGATCTGAACTGGCATCGATAGCATGAACTCGATCTCCGGTAGCAGCATAGATTTGGTTGTTGCATTTTGATATGAACTAGCGTTGGTAGCCATTGACACAATACTATGATTGCACAAAAGATGGGATATGAGCAGTTGAAGTTTTGAGAGAAATTGTTTTGACAGGAAAGAGACTGATTTCAAATTTCAAACTAATGAAGCAATTAACTGAAAAGATCATGGAAATAAATTGGGAGAGATTTGTGGAGTGAAATCAGGAAGTAATAAATGTGGGTTTGGGGACTGGGGAGTTATGTATCAAGAATTTTGATTTTGGGAGTAAAATAAGGGATTTTGGAAATTTTTAGAAATGAGAGGGAATAATGGGAATTATGGAACATAAAGATGTGTATATAGGTAATTAATCCTAAAGTTAAACCAACTATTATGCATTTTTTATTTTGAATTTTTTGTACTTTTAGAAATGCATTTTTTATACTTCCATTGGACGATTGTAACAGCCCAATTCACTAATGACGTTGTCCACTTCGGATCTAGGTCTGCACGCTTTAAAACATGTAATTAGGATTGGAGATTTTCTTGAGCATCTCTTTTGTTTTGTGTTTTTTCGAAATGGAATTAGCCTAGGTTGTTACGACTAAGGTTTGCTTGACAATCGATAGGACGATACCAAAGGATTAGTTTATATATATATATATATATATTAGACGTTGAACCTTCACGTAGAAGTTATAAGCATTTTTAAATATACATATATCAAGAGCAACTAGCAAGTCAAAGAATTTTGTTGTACTTACCTCAAACAAAACAATTCAATTTTACAAGCTAAACATGCTTCAAATTCTAAGTAGAACCTCTGAGTCTTTCAGACTAATAAGGAAAACATAAACTATCAAAGTTCTTAAACAAATAGCAAATTTTTTTTAAAAAAATTCGAAAACAAGTCCTCTCATGCCTCTTTTTCGTCCTTAACAATCATCTGAATCACTTGATGAATTAGTATCTGAATTACAATTTGATGGATTTAGTACAGCTCCAGTGAAAAGTACCAATCTTGAAACCTCTTCCCTTACCATGAACAAGAAAGGGTGATCTGCTACAAATTTTGGCCTAGGGGCTTCATACATCGAACACCCCATGTCATCATCGGACACCACAGTAACAACTGCTGCCTCAGTACCCTTCTCGTTTACTTCGATAAATGCTTTTTGTATTATCCTGTTGACAAAGAATGGCCCCTCAGGTTTCACAATCTCTGTGAGCTCCATGCACTTGTCATCAAAAGGAAGAGTCAATCCCATTTCCCTCATTGTTCTTATAACTTGTTTCATCGCAGTGTACGTGAATTTAAACTTTGGGATGTAGAATGCATCAAGTGACACAGAACAAAGGTTGAAATTTTGGGTAAAGAATTTTGGATCAGAATTCACTTTTTCCAATAAGCTAGGCAATCCATTCTTTTCATTTGGAAGGAAGATAAACATAGAGAAGTCTTTGTTATCGCCATTTTTTCCAATTTCATATGGAATTTTAGCAACTTGATAGCCTTCAAATGATCCATAGGTGAAATTGTCGCAGCCAGTCATGAAGGGAACTGAAATCTTGTCACCATTGAGTAGGTAAAAGTCTCTGTCTATGGTGCATTCTTCATCAAAATCCCACGTACCTTTAAAATAGAGGGCGTTCGCTAAAAGGACCTTTGTATCATCTGTGATGTACTTTGGCTTTAGAATATCTTTGATAAGGCCTCTTGATGCAGTCTCTGCCCAGATGTTAACATCTTCTGCCACCTCTTCCTTCACAATAATAAAAGTCAATTATTTATGGAATTCATCAACATTGTACACTAATTAATAGCTTGCAGACAAGGGGAAACTATGGCATATTGATCCTGCAATTTGTCAGAAAACCGTGTGGAATTAGGTCGCTCGAATTCCAGCAGAGCCTATAAATTTATATCCTGAATACGCCTCTGTCTCTAGAGTCACAAATGAAAACAAGGAATAACAAAAGTGACATTTTTAATTCAGTGCTTCTAAACTTTGGTTCACTTGTGTCAAGCACACCAATAAAAATAATATTTTCACATTTCTTCAAATCTCAGAAATGTTTGACATTATAACAGCAAGTTAAAAATTAAAATTAATAAGCAACTTCCTGACATCTTTTTTCTGTAAACAAATATCTCAAAAAATATACAAATATAATGACAACAACTAACATATCCCGTGTAACTCCATTACGCTTTTGTTCGAATGGTTGTTACGTATTGTTTCATAATGAATAGTATTGTATTATATTGTATATTGTTGTATTCTATCATACTATATTGTTTTAATGAATAAAATATTTGGATAGATTCTATGTTCTTGGTAAATGATAAAATAAAACTCTTATAAAATATAGAAAGAAATATTAAGATAATAACATGATCACACCAAATTGACACGATACAATAAAATTGAAGTAACACCTACAATATGATACAATGCGTGACAACCATCCAAACCAGGTGTTAGGGGGTTCTAAAAAGAGTAGGGTGTACGTAACTATGATATGAAAAAGGAAATACAACAATAAAGAAAACACAACAAGTAATAAGACAAACAATACAAAGCAATCAGGATGAAATTAAACAGAACACTTACCCTGAGGTTAAAATCAACAATTTTAGGCTCAATTTTATAGAGAGTAGTGGCTAAATGTTTGAAAGAGTCTCTGATTTCATGAGTATATGCGACCCACATTCCATTAAGAAAACTCAAATCAGGGCCACCATTACTATTGCTCTCAATAACATTAGCCATATTTAAGAACTTGGAATTTAAATCGTCAATGTCACGAACACCGAGAAATCGAAGCATCTGATCCAATGTATCGCCCCTTGCTCCGACGGCCGTCATGTTCAGTACGGCGTGGAAAGATAATGGAGAGAGCAGTATGTTAGTATTCGAATTTTTGGTTTTTTTAAGCTCTTTTTGAATCTCTTTTTGAATAATTCGACTTGTAACTTGTGGGCAATAATCAATTTTCTCTTCTTTTCGTTTCGCCATGGATTTGTTGATCGGTAGGAAGAAAGTTGAAAGTTATAATGAAAACCCTAGTTCCTGCTGATTTCCCTATAAATATTAGGAAAAATTACTAGAATGCACACGCCTAGTTAACATATTCTCAATATTTCCCTACTATTTTAAAAAAATATTAAAATTCCTATTGTTTCCACAAAACTAAACCACCGAATACATTATTCTTGAAGAAGTCTAAATCTTACTTTCCCACCCCTAAATTTACTCCAATAATTTCTCCTCAGATTTTCCCACAACCCACGATTTCCTCTCCAAAATTTTCTCCCCCATTATTCTCAACAGATTCATTACTCCAATTTTGAATTTCAAACTAATTCTCTCTCCATTCAACTAATTTCAGAGTTTGAAATAGATAGTCTCTTCATCTTCAACTTTTTTTTTCCATATTTTCTTATACTTTATGGATCATCCGTCTTTTAGTATTGAGATTACCCAAATAGTCACAGCTAACGCTAATCGAATCTCTTATTATGAAGATCCTCTCTAATAGGTTGCATGATCCTATAACAATGGCTAAGCAAAGTTCTAAGAAGTCAAAACCTTAAAAGGAGGCACATGGAAAAACACCTAAGAAAAGGGGTAGAAAGGTTGCCCCGGCCATATCCAGATCTGCATTATCAACGTATGTATTTTACTATTTTTTTTATTTTTCTGTAATTTTATGTATTCACATGTTACTATTGAATCCATAACATTCGTTTGAGGTGGAATTTGTTCAAGATATTATGCAACAAGGAAACGACAATATGTAACTATTGAATCAATTTTTCATTACTTACACATTTGATCTGTTTTTATAATGTATCTTCTTCTTTTTTGTAGTGACTGCGAAATATTTTTGTTGTTTTTGTTGAATTTCTGAGCGGTGAAACCAACATCCCATCTAATGATTTTCGAAGTGACTATCTTCGCACTAAATATGCAACATTGTTATGAAAGTATGGTCTCAACAAGGCCAAGGCGAAATATGTTAGCGAGAATGATGATCCTACAAGGCCGAAGAGTGACTACACTCCACCAACAGAAGATGATCTTGTTAATGTAGAATAGATTTTTATATATCGATTCACCGACAGTTGTTAATGATATTATTTTTAAGATACATTAATTAGTGTTTTTTTGAGTATTTCTTCCCGTTTGAAGATACTACTTCTAAATGTGAAGAGTTTTTATGTTGAAAATTATTTATTTCGCTTTTCATTTTGTTTTCAATATATTTAATACCTTGTTAAATTTTGTCTCTTATAAGTATAGTACACATCACTATAGTTGATACTATATTGTTAGCAGATACAAGATTTTTCAAAACTTTATTATGTATATGATACACGATTACTTCCGATATAACAAAATTTGTATGTATCACAACACCTGATACTATATTTTTATACTTGATACAAATTAGTTAATTTTCAATATATTTAGTACCTTTTAACATTACGTCTCTTATAAATTTGGTACAAATGACTACACTTGATTCTATATTATAAGTTGATACAAATTTGCCAAAAAATATATTATGTATATGATACACAATTATTATTTATCATGCTTTCAAAATCACTAATTGATGTGTCTCACAAAACTTGATACTATATACTTACAATTGTTACAATCCTCTAATTTTGTAATATATTTAGTATCTTTTAACGTTATGGCTCTTATCCTATACACATCACAACTCTTATTCGGTACATATCACAACACTTACTATATTATCCGATACAAAAATTTTCAAAGAATTAAGTATCAAATTCATTATGTTAAACAAATCAATGCAATGTAATAGTATTTTCAGTACTTATTAGCAGTTACATATACATTAATTACTTAACCAATGTAACGTATATTTTAAAAATAACTTTGTATCAAACACAAAACAATACACAATATGTATACCAGATTCACTTTATCAAAAATTAACAATAAAAAAATATAAGCAGAACTGAATAACATAACAATTAAATTTATTGAATCAGAAATTAGTAAGCTAAAAGTACTTTTTAATGTAAACATTTGTAACAGTGGAAAGAAATGTTATCATTTGAAAATTATTAGATCTGAAAAAAAAAGTACTCCAAAAAAGTATTGATCAAGATTCTATCGGGAAGAAAGTACAAGTTCTTCGATTGTGGTCTTCTTGTCCACATCACCCACAACAATTCATGTTTGATGTTAGTTTTTCATCTGAATTTTTCTTCCTTTTTTTCTTGATCTACTGGACATTCTTTTGTATCTTGTTGGCAACACAACTTCTTCCAAAACACAATCTGAAACTGACCAATCACTTTTGTCCGACATTGATTCCATTGGAACTGCATAACACACTAATACATAGCTGCAATTGTACCAAATATAAAATTAATAAACGCCCTTGACACCAAAGGTTCAAGAAGCCAAAACAACATCCCAAACCAAAAGAAAATAAAAAGAAAAAATAGCCATAAAAACAAAACAAAAATAGAAATTTATAGCTGCTATGTCCGAAGACCATCAATCTTGCATCTTCCGGCCATAGAGAGGGTGGCTCGCCGGAATGAACCAACAATTTCTCTCCACTCTAGATTTTTTTAGGATCAAGCTTTTGCAGTTTTTTGGAAGAACAGGGAGACACAATTTGACAACTTGAAATTTTAATTTTTTAGTTATGTTACTTTTTTGTGAACGACTGATTGTTAGAAGAAACAAACGTACACTTGATTTGTGGGATTCAATTATATTTTTTGTTTTTAGTCCCTAATTTAGCGCAATAATTTGATAACAGAAATATTTAAATTAAAGTATTTGCGCTTCCCAATTATGTATCTGAAAGGTATTAAAATAAAGAAATTTATGTAATTTATGAAAGAGTAGGAATATAATGTAATTTGTTTGTTATACTTTGTGGTTTGCATAATTTTTACAATTGCCATTAATTTTCAACATTCACACTCTTGTATTAATTTATGGTAGTTAAATAATAACAATTGGTAATGGATATATTAACGAAGGAAAGATAATATAATATACCAACTTGTATTAATTTATGGTTGTTAAGTAATAACAATTGATAATTGATATATATCATAATTAGCTATTTTCCTCTATTTAATTGAAAAGGAATCCTTTTTGCTCACAAGAAGTCTTGAAATTATATTTCCTTTTCTATACATAACTCATAAAAATAAATTTATATTTTATTTTATTTTTTTTAAAAAAACTATCTTGATGTTGATGCAATGCAACTCTTTGGAAAGATTATAGGTCTTCCAAAATAACTTGTTGATTTTATCTCTACCTATTAATACATATTGATCTAAGTAGGGTAGGGGAAAACCTACTCATCCTAAGTATGTCTCTTCATCTTTTAGTTATAAGAAACAAGATGAAAAGTTCCCTTTTTTCCAGCAGTGACAAGATATCATCGCACGAAAATATAAATTTATGTTAGTTAAACAGCAGCACGGCATAAAGGCTGATGTAGAGTAGTAATAAAAAAGGTGCAGCATCATTGCTTCTCATAAAAGAAGGTATTTACAAAAACATATCAGAAATTATCATACGAAAATATAAATTTATGTTAATTGAAGAGTGGCACGACATAGAGGCTGATGTAGAGCAATAATAAAAAAGGTGAAACATAACATCTCTATTTAATTTCTTCCTCACAAAAAAGACCCAAAAATCTCTTTAATTTTCATATGATTTGTGTACTCAAGCTGTTGAAGTCTAAGAGACCATGTCAAGATTTTTGAATTTCTTTGTCATCTTCTTCAGCATAATTATTTGCTTCAGAGCAGGCAACATTGAAGCACCAACTGGTCATCTTCCTAAGGATAAAGATTTGAAATTTTTCATCTTTTATTTAATGTAAGTTGATGCCCATTTACTTTGATTGGCAGAGGAAGCTCCTGTTGTCTCCTGTATTTAAATTAGCAAACCAAAATAATAAAAGATGAAAAGAAAAAGAAAAGAACTATCTGAGTCCACAAAACTCACTGTGTATCCTTAAGAAATTTAATCCCTTCAAGTACCTGAGGTTGCAGATTAATTCCTCCCAAGATAAAACGGATTAACCATTAAAGAAATAGTAGTACCTCAAACTTCGATAATTTTAACGAACTCAAAATGACAGCAACGAATCACACACATAGACACGATCAATCGATTTGTTTTTAAGAAATGTATGCAAAAGAATGGAAGAATTCAATGCAGAAAAATGAGAAAAAATCTCTCTATTTATAGCCAACAAAGGGTAAAGGACACAACTCTTTGTAAAAAAGACAACCTTTTAAAAAGGTCACAACACTTTGAAAAAGGCACAACCTTTCAAATGGTCACACCTTTAGAAAGGACACAACATATCATAAAGGTCACAACTCTTCGGCATATCACAACCCTTTAGGAGAGTCACAACCCTTCATTTACTGTTCATACCTTTAAAATCCAACAACTCTTACAAAAATAGCCATTACAAGAAAATGCATTTAAAGCTAAAAAACACATTGTAGCTAAATATGAAATTTTCTATAGCTAAACGCTTTTGCCATAAAATATTTTTTCGTAGCATTCGTGGCAAGATGTAGGGTGGCTAAAAGTTAGCTACAAACTTTACATGGTCTGTGGCTAAGGACTAATACTTATAGCTGCTAAAAAAATTGAGTTGTAGCTATAATAGTACAAAATTCTTGCTACAAAATATATACTTGTAGAAAAATATTTTTACTCTTTTGCCACAACAAATTAAATCTATAGCAAGTTTTATATTGTAGACACAATATATTCTATTGTAGCAAATGACTTGATTTATTTTCTATGAAAATTTAAAATTTGTGGCTATTTTATATTTTTAATCTTGTGGCAAGGATACTTGTATTTATCTACAAATTTTAAAAATTATAGCTATAAAATTAAAGCATTTGCCACAAATATTTTTTCACAAAGCTAAGATTTGAAACTTTTTGCCATGACATACATAAACTATAGCTAGTATTTTTAATTTTGCTATGAAAAGTGAAAATGTGTCGCCTTATTTTTTATAATTACATAAAAGATTTAGTCATAATTACAAAAATTCATTACTACAAATTGAAGAATAGTGACATAAACATTATTAATCACAAGAATTTTTATAATGTAGCTCAAAAATAAATTTCAACAATTTTGTTACTATAAATTTGAAAGGATTTTCCACAAGCTTTGTTAGTCAAAAAACATACATAATGTAACCATGAATACATTTTTGAGATTCCAAAATAATTCTCAACTTACATATAATTGTATTCTAAAATTTGAGAATAGTCATAATATACAATTCTTGTAAGACATCGTCTTGTTTGAGTCTAAAGTAACATAGTCTTCACCTATCTTTTCGTCCACAATCTTCAATTGCACCTTAGCTTGATCAACATTAGTTCCAATTTGTCATTTATATGCCCTTATTCCATAAATATGCCTATCAATAATGGTAAATATTTTATCATCAAGAATGTAATGATTTAAAATTTCAAGGAAAAAATATAATTGTCTATGATCATTTTTTTACAAAAATGTTTAGCAAATAACAAAAATACAAAGAAAACAAAGGAGTAAGCAAACCTGTACTTTTAAACTTCTTAAAACCTGTAGATATGGATCTCAAATTTTAGTATCAATTATAAAACTCATACCTAATCAGAAAATTTATTTTACATTAATAAACATATACAATCCATTGTAATACCCATCGACTCAAACTAGGACAATAATCTCATGCAAAATATATAATATATTTGTGTATGATAAATTATTTGTGGTTCAATCTTTTCTTGAACCTATATATAATAGAAAATTTAGAGCATACGACTGAGTAAACAAAAACTTTATATTGTGAAAACTTATCTCATCTGCCTGGAGAATGCTAGGTAAAACCTACAAAAAGAAAAAAAAAAACATTAGAAGCAAAAAAATTGAACAAAGGAGGAAGGGGTGGACAAGAAGGATATGGGAAGAGTGGAAAGGATATCTAGGTTTTTATTAAATGGGTTTTAAAATTTTGGGGGAAACTTTTGATCTTTTGCAAGTTTTAATTTTTTGGGGTAAGAGTTTTTGGATCTAAATGGGGAAGGGGGGAGACGGTTGGAGAGTTATTTTTGGTGAAGATTAATGCTTTGCTTTTATAGTTATTATTTTTGCTTATTTTAAAATTAACAAATACAATATTCTTTTATATATAACAAATACAACAATTGTTATGATAAAATTAACAATTGTTATCGATAATAACAAAGAAAATTGTCTCATAAAAATAAAAATAATTAATAATATTAACAATAATAAAACAAATATATTATCTATTCTGCTTTTCAAAATAAATTTTTAACTTATACTTCTTATGTCTCATATTAATTGTCCAATAACAATAATAATAACATACCTAGTGAAATCTCATAAGTGGGTCTAAGAAGAATAGAGTGTACCTAGACGTTACCACTATCTCGTGAAGGTAGGAAGACCATCGACTCATATTAGTTGTTCACATTAATAAAAATAGTTATCTCAAATTAATTGTCAATTTATGAATTATTGCCATAATATTTTATAACTTAAAGCTAAATTATTTATTTAGCTACAAATATTTCTTCAAATAATTTATTGTGGCTAATAGGTTATTATTACTACGGTAAATTAAAATTCGTGGCAAAAAAATAGTAATTAGCTACGAAATTTTACTATAGCAAAAATTCTATGGCTATATCATATAACTATTGTCACATCTTTTTATAACTTGAAGCAAAATTATTTACTTAGCCACAATATTTTGTTTCAAATAACTTATTATGGCTAAAGAGTTGCTAGTGCTACAATTATTTTTATTGGGTCGCAAAAAAGTTATAATTAGCTATAGAATTTTATTGTAGCAATAAAATTGTAGCTATTTAGATAATTATTGCCATGATTGTTAGCAATTATAGCAAATACAAGGATTTTGCTTTGTAAACTTTATATTCGTGGCTAAGAAATTTGACGAATTTTTAGATAGCCACGAAATTTGAATTTTTATGGCTATTACTAGGTAATAGCTACGATATTTGAATTCATAGCTTAGTTTTCGTAGCAATAAGTATATTTTCTTGTAGTGAGCTGCTCAATTGGGGAACAAAGATTAAGATTTTAAGGTAAATCCTTGTGATGGGAACTGAAATTGGACCACACCCGAAACGAAAGATATGCCTTGTTATTATAGTAATATCCTAGAAGCAACTGCACTTTCCTTGGTAATCTTTCTCATGTATAAAACATGTTAGTCTCCAATATATCTCCCTCCCTCTCTCGAATGGATGTGTTTTGTTCTAAGTTGCACCGATTCTTCACTTTCGATGCCTCATTTGTGTCGGATTCCCCAAAAATACATTACTTTTGCTGAATCTGACACGCACCCCTTGACATTTTTGAAGAATTCGAGCAGCATAGGTTTTGTTAAGTAGTTGATGAAGTTATGAAAATTGATGTGTTAATGTAGTTATGGCTTTGTCCTTAGTTGCGCGGACTCTCCACTTTTGATGTCAGATTCTCCAAAAATACACTACTTTTGGCGAATCCGACACGCATCCGTTGACATTTTTGAAGAGTCCGAGCAACATAGCGGCTCTGTCTACTTTAAAGCTTTTTCAGGTTAGACCTCTTGACTTATATTTGGTTTTATAGGGTATAGACTTATTAGGATGTGGTTGGTATGAAGTAAACATTTTCTAAACTATGGTTTTCAATTTCCGTCTGTTTGGTTGATTAAAATATGCGTGGTTGGTACGAAGCCAAAATTATGTTCGACCCAAAATCAGAAACTGGGTTCACACATGCAGTACCAAAACAAATCTTAATAATCAATAGGAACACATACATACATACGCGCTAAACCGCAAAAAGGAGGAACTATGAATTCCTAAATCGGGGGAGGAGAGAACATCAACTACATAAAGAGAACTCAAATCAAAACCTAAAATCGAAAAGCAAAGCAGTTATGGAAGCGAGGGCAAAAATTTGGGAGAGGAATAAAAGTGCATTAATATTGCAAACATATTAGTGCACCATGTTAAAATTCAAGGATGACTTTGAATCTTATCCCAAAGATAAGGGAGACTATTTTGAGCTTTTTTTTATAGATGATATTTGAACAAAAAATAGAAAGATTTTTTGAGATGATAATTAAAAGAAAAACTACACATATTTTATCGTTATAAAAACAATTGGTTTGGTCAAGATTTACCAAATAATTTATTTATTTATTTTAAAAAAAGAAGTTTCAAAATACCTTGAGTTGATTATTCAAGATAATGGGAGATCGACGATGAAGTTTCATATCATATTTGAGCGGGTAGATTAAATGTAGCTCGCATTTGGTGTCTTGTGTGACAAATATGATGAACTAAGATTTAAAGGTAAGATTTACAAGATGGTTGTTAGATTAGCTATGTTGTGTGGGATAAAGTGTTGATCGATTAAAATACTTGCACTTTTGAAAGATGAAAGTAGCCGGAATAGACATGTTGAAAATGGGTGTGTGAAAAATGAGTAGTGATAGTATTAGGAATGAAGATATTCAGAACAAGGTAAAAGTGACATTTATGGTGAACAAAATGAGGAAATGCGAGACTGAGATGGTTTAGATATTTCAAGAGTAGATGCAAATACTCACATCACTAACAGGTAGGTAGAGGTAAGGTCAAAATATGAATCATGTTTTTGCCTTTAACCAAAATATGTAAAGTGGCAACTAGTAGGAGCATTCCCTCCAACACACTTATGATTCATTGAAACAACAGAAGAAGCTAAACATGCTTCAAATTTCAAGTTGGACCTCTGAAAGACTAATAATTAGGAAAACATAAACCATCAAAGTTTTTAAACAATAAGCAATTTTTTTGAAAAAAATACGAAAACAAGTCTTCCCATGCCTGTTTATTTTCCTTAATTATCATCAGAATCACTTGATGAAATAGCATCTGAATGATCATTTGATGGATTTAGTACAGCTCCAGCGAAAAGCACCAATCTTGAAACCTCTTCCCTAACCATGAACAAGAAAGGGTGATCTGCTACAAATCTTGGCCTAGGGGATTCATACATCGAACATCCCATGTCATCATCGGACAACACAGTAACAGCTGCTGCCTCAGTACCCTTCTCGTTTACTTCGATAAATGCTTTTTGTATTATGCCATTGACAAAGAATGGCCCATCCGGTTTCACAATCTCTGTGATCTCCCTGCATTCTTTACTGAAAGGCAGAGTCAATCCCATTTCCTTCATTGTTCTTACAACTTGTTTCATCGCAGTGTATGTGAATTTGAACTTTGGGATGTAAAATGCATCTAGTGATGCAGACCAAAGGTTGAATTTTTGGGTAAAGAATTTTGGATCAGAATTCACTTTTTCCAATAAGCTAGGCAATCCATTTTTTTCATTTGGAAGGAAGATAGACATCGAGAACTCTCTGTTATCGCCATTTTTCCCAATTTCATATGGAATTTTAGCGACTTGATAGCCTTCAAATGATCCATAGGTGAATTTGTCGCAGCCAGTCATGAAGGGAACTGAAATCTTGTCACCATTGAGTAGGTAAAAGTCTTTGTCTATGGTGCGTTCTTCATCAAAATTCCACGTACCTTTAAAGTAGAGGGCATTCACTAAAAGGACCTTTGTTGTATCTCTGATGTTGTTGGGCTTTAGAATATCTTTTATAAGTCCTTTCGATGCAGACTCTGCCCAGGTATTAACATCTTTTACCACCGCTTGCTGCAGAATAATACAAAACTCAATTATTTATGGAGTTCTGCATTGTACTAGATATAACTTGCAGTAAGGTAATACAATGTGTTAAAGTACACAGTTCAAATTCCAGCAATCTTCTCCATTGAATAAACTTTGGTAGGCAAAGACACCAGATAATAGTGGTGGAAGGACACGAAGTACATGAGGAACACCCGAGGTGCACCATCATAAGAAGACGGTAGTTTAATTAGGCTCTGTCTTCCACTGAAAACGGACTACTAGTTCCAATTAAAGAAGGATGATTCAGCTAGCTCTTACTATTAGTTTTGTTTAAATAATGTCTATGATGATCCAGAGACTAAAGAAGCAATAGATTTCACAAAGTCTACAGAGACATGATCGAGTTCTAATAATAACGAACACATCATTGGTGATTCAATGAAATTTATAAGTTCAATTCCTGAATTCGCCTCGGTATCCAGAGTCACCAACGAGAACCAGGAAAAACAAAAGTGACATTTGTAATTCAGTACTTCTATAATTTGGTTAACTAGTTCAAGAACTATTTTTCAACTAAACCCCAATAAAAATAAACATTTCACATTTCTTCAAATCTTTTAAGCAAAGTGGATATTGAGTACTTGAATTTAGTTTATATCCCATAATGACCACAACAATATATCCAGTGTAATTTCACAAGTGCGTTCCATCCAGTAAGAGTAAAATGTACACCGAACTTATTTATACCTCTATGACCCAAGTGCATCAAAGTAGATATGAGAAAGTAAATACAACAATGAAGAATATGTGAACTAATAAAGCATACAATATTAAGAAAAAAGAATAGTAACAACAACGAAATTAAACAGAGCGTGTACCTTGAGTTTAAAATCAACAATTTTAGGCTCAATTTTATAGAGAGTAGTGGCTAAATGTTTGAAAGAGTCTCTGATTTCATGTGTATGAGCGACCCACATTCCATTAAGAAAACTCAAATCAGGGCCACCATTACTATTACTCTCAATAACAGTAGCCATATTTAAAAACTTGGAATTCAAATCGTTAATGTCACGAACACCGAGAAATCGAAGCATCTGATCCAATGTTTCGCCCCTTGCTCCGACGGCCGTCATGTTCAGTACGGCGTGGAAAGATAATGGAGAGAGCAGTATGTTAGTATTCGAATTTTTGGTTTTTTTAAGCTCTTTTTGAATCTCCTTTAGAATAATTCGACTTGTGACTTGTGGGCAATAATCAATTTTCTCTTCTTTTCGTTTCGCCATGGATTTGTTGATGGTAGAGAAGAAAGTTGAAAGGTATAATGAAAACCCTAATCCCTGCTGATTTCGCTATAAATAACAGTTATTATGAACAAAATCCGCTGGTTAATTTGTTGCTATAAATTCTTATCTGTTACGAATTTTTAGGACGTAAATCACGTACAACAAAATACGTCCGTTTTAGATGATATTTGAATAGGCAAGGTATTTGGAAAAAAGTAGCATAAATGAGAATGTTGGAATGAATGTGTGAGCAGAAGTGGAGCTAGAAGATCATATACGGATTCAGTCGAATTCAGTAATTTTTATTTAAATAGTGTATTTATATTAAGAAGTTTACTAAATATGTACAAATATTAAGTTTAGAATCTATTTATTTAATCGTCATTATAAAATTCAGAACTCATAAGATTAAAATTTTGATTTCGTCTCTATGTGTAAGAAACGAGTAGTGATAGTATTAGGAACGAAGTTATTCCGAAAAAAATAGAAATGTCATTTATGGTGAACAAGATGAGAGAAACGAGACTGAGATGATTTAGACATGTAAAAAGGAGATGCACAAATACTCACATCACTTAGAGGTTAACTATGATGAGTCTGAAGAGTGATAGAGGTCAATCAAAGAAATATTTGAAAAAATGTGATTTGCCTTTCAAATTATCAAAGAAATAACCTTACATAGGAGAATTTGATTTTAAAAAAAAATTAGAACTGTAACAGAAAGTAGTTGTATGTGGAATTAGTTATAATTTTTCTACTAGTATTAGATACTTCTTGGACGTGGCTATACAAGATATCATTCAAAATATTTATTTATCTATTTTAAAATGAATTTATAATTATATCTTTGAATGCGTGATTTTCATTATTTTTCTAGAGAAAAAGACAGACAATTTTATTCTTTTGCTACTTTATCTATGGGTTAGTTATTTGCTGTTGTAAAGCTACCAAAAAAAAACGCGTTCACATGAACAACAGACTCTAGCACGTTCAAAATATGGATCATGTTTTTTGCCTTTAACCAAAATATGTAAAGTAGCAACTAGTAGGAACATTCCCTCTAACACACTTTGTTTCCAAACTAAAAAGACAAAACAATGAAAATATTTTGTATATTCCTATCTTTTTCTTTGTCCCACTTTTCCTCGTGTAATTATATTGTAACTATAGTGATTTATATGATTTGATGTAAATGTCATGTATAAATAATTTTTTATTAATGTAAAGCCTCGCGAGAAATATAGTTGACCATATAGGTAGGAGAAATCCATTGAATTCCTTTTATTTTAAATTGTATTGCAACAAATAAGGTGTTTTTTTTTTATCATTATAGTGTATCATCAGTTTTATTTACAAAGGAAGAAACTCAAAGTGAAACAACGACACGTCTTGTGAAAGACAATGATAGTTAACCTTCTATTATTTTTTCTATTACTTTGTGGACTTAGTTAGAGGCCCCAACTTATTTTTTAGAATTAAAATTTGATGTAACTTAACAACTAATGAAATAAAGATTATTGACAACTAGATGTACATTCGATATAAGAGGGGATGTTCTACCAAAAATAGAAGCTTAGAAGTTTGACTTTATTGAATTTTAGAGATTTATAACTTGTATAATCACCCAATTAGTAATTGGATAATAAGTGGTGGATATAAATTTGCCTGTTCAATTTTAAACACTTACTTTGAACTTAGAAACTCACATTGTCCAAATCTTAAATATGTCACTAACAATAATACAACATGATGCAGATAAAACAAATTACTATTGATGACTTAATTCATATACTATATAATAGAAATGTTGGGTTTTAAAAGGTGTGAATGATAAATGAAGAGTTGCAATTTTTATGAAGAGCTGCGATTTTTATGAAAAGTTGGGACTTTTATGAAAGGTTGTAATCTTTCCGAAAGATTATGACTTTTCCAAAGGTTTATGACTTTTCCGGTAAGGCACAATAGAACATTTTCATATTATCCTTTGTTTTCTATAAATTGAGAGATTTTCTCTCATTTTAGAAAAACGAATTTTTCTGGACTTCTTCTACTACTACTAAATCTAGTATTCTAAGTGTACTTTACTGTTGTTAAGTGGTTCGCTGATACTGTGATTTTAGGTACTGATACACCGGTGAGTAAGATCGTTCTATCCTGGGGGGATATATTCCAATAACCTCGGGTACTTGAGGGGAATAATTTCATCAAGGGGACACTGTGCATTAAGTGGACTCGATTTTCTTTCTTTGAGAAAAAATATTTTTATATTGTTTCTAATTTGTTTCTAATTTTATTTTCTCTAATAGTTTTAATTTTCTAATTTAAAAATATTCTTTAAACTTTGTTGTTTCTTACCAAGTTCTTCAAAGTTTTGTTCCAAGTATCTTAGGAATACAAGATGAACAACAAAAAATTCAACAACCAAACCCCTAATTTATTTTGGACTAATGCTGGCAAGCATTTCAAAGGACGACTCAACTTAATTAGTAAAGTACATGTCATATGACTCGCAGATTACAAATTCAAGTAATAGAAACAATTTTGTTACACAAGTACAGATTAAGGAGGCTATGTATTGATTCTTTTGTGATTCATCAGAAAAATTTAGTGTATCGAATTGTTTATTTTTACTGAATGTTGCTATTCAATAATAAATTAGTTAGGTCCCAAATTTTTTTAATAAATTGAATAGAAATTATTCTCTCTTACACGTCCAAACACATATTATTGGGAATTTGGTCGTTTGGTACCCCTTATAAAGACAAAACATATTAGGCAAGCAAATAAAATAGTTCTTAAAAACAATTAAGAAGGATGGAATTCAAGACTAAGCTTCCAAAACATATTTAACATGTAATTAATCAATTTATAAGCATACTTATCAACAATCAAAAGTGATTATCAAAGCTTAAAAGCCCGACTTTAAAATTGACAAATTAATATAATAAACATTTTTTTTCTTTTTGTTTTTCAATTAGGAAACCCCGTAGAAGCAACATATTCTCTCACTTCTCTAGCAATAACACCTCTCATCACATCCCAAAATCCCTCCGGAAAACTCTCCGTTTTCTTCTCCGGCAACTCATCTCCGCCCATTCCCGGCGGCGCAAGTGACAAAGTCGTCATCGGATCATCAAATTCACCGCTACAATTATTCGTAACAGCGTAATTATTATTATTATTATTGCCTTTTGGACTCTCATCAGCATTTAAATACTCCATACACGACCCGAATCCAGATCCGGATCCGGATCCTGACCCATTAATTTTCACATCAGAAAACCCAATTGGGTTCTGATTTTGCTGCTGAATTAATTGCTGATAACGCCTCTTTAATGTCGAATTCCAGTGATTTTTAACCGCATTATCAGTCCGACCCGGAAGTAATCGGGCAATGGTTGCCCATCGGTTCCCATATTTAGCATGAGCTGCTAAAATAGCTTCATCCTCCGCCGGAGAAAATGGCCGGTGTTCAACATTAGGACTTAACTGATTACACCACCGGAGCCGGCAGGATTTGCCGGACCTACCTTTTATGTATTTACTAATCAAAGACCAATTCCGAGCTCCGTAACGCTCAACAAGTTTCGTTAAAATCTTATCTTCTTCAGCACTCCATGGCCCCTTTATTCTTTCAGATTTATTAGGGTTTTTACCAGAAAGCGAAGATTCTGATGAAGATGATTCGGAAGAAGAAGATGAAGTTGAACATCTGTTAAAAAAATCCATTTCAGAAAAAATAATGTAATTTTTTTTTGAAAATGGAGATAGAAGATGAATAATGATGTTTAGTTTAGTGAGTTAAGTGGGGTTAAGTGATGTAAAGGGTGTATATATAGAGATTTATGTGAGGCAGAAATGCATGAACATAAGAAAATGCCTTTATTTTTTAGCCATTTTAGGTAGAATTAGAGGTTTTTTGGACTGTGGTGAAGGGGTGGTTCTTGGAAAGTGCCTTGTGTAAAGTTGGTAGGGGTTATATAACTTGTATAAAACTAAAAAGGGTGCCTACATCTGCAAACCAGCTGTTTTCTCTTTTTCTTATTATTTGGTGTTTGTGCTTATCTCATATTTTTGGTAAATATATCATAAATTACCGTTGAATAATAATAAAATAAAGGGAAAAAAGATAAATATATCATCGATAAATGGTATGCAGATACCCTCCGTCATACTTATGGGACATTGGTACTCCTAAATCAGAGCATATATGTCCTTCACTCTAACGGAGTACTAAATAGAGACATGTGGCGCAATCTTATCCATTGATCCGATGTCGGATCGGTGGATAAGATTATGACACGTGTATGTCAATTAGTATAAAGGGTATTTTATGTTCTAGTTTTTGGACGACAGAGGCACCAATGTCCCAAAAATATGACGAAGGGTATTTGATTACCATTTAAGATAATTCGGGGGTATATTTATCATTTTTCCTTAAAATAAATATTTAGATTGATTGTAGATATCTCACTTTTTTTAAGGAGATTTATGTTTACAACGATTCCAATTTAACAATATAACTCTTGTCCCTTTCAACAACATCTAATAGCTCAAACCATTCTAAATTACAATGGAAGATTCTAAACTTCACCGAAAGAACAATTTTAGTCCATATAATTTTCTTTTTTATATATAGTAAAAAATTCGGAGCCTTGAAATCACTTTTTCTTTTTTATTATCAACTCATTCTTTCACTATACCAATTTCACTAATATTTTTCTATCTCATCCTTTTCTCTATCTATTCAAAGAAAGTTGTTTATAAGTGTGGAAATTAGTGATGAATAGATTAAATATCATAATAGTGAGACAGTAATATTGTAAAACATAAAGTCGAATGGTCATTAAGGGTGATTATGACATTAAGAGGTCGTTTTGTTGAGAACAAGTTATCTTGAGATTAATTATATTCACGGATAAGTTATTTCATCATGTATATAATATAACTTATTTCGTTACTAAGGCATAAATGGTGGGATAAATAATATCAAAACTACGTAATACCTCCAACCAAATACAGAATAAAATAATCGTATATTTTATCATGAAATTATTATCTTATATTTCACACCAAACAATTCCGAAAAGTTAGGATAAAAAATGATGACCACCTTCTTACAGACTCAAAATCGATAATTAAAAATGAATGAATAACCATCCGTTGTTAAGCACGTACTCGAGAGGCATATATTAAATGTGATATAAAACAGATTTGTCGCAGCTGGTGATTTTTTGTCGTTATTACGTAGATTAATTTGACAAATTTGGATATCCAATAATCTAGGGGAAGGAAGACAAATTACTATATTTATTACTATTAAATTAGGTCTAAGAAAATAAGAGGAATTGTGGATACATTGAATTTAGTGTTATTATTGAAGCTTTTTAAGTATTATTGCTTCAATTTCACTGCATTCTGTTTTGTCTTATAGTCCAGATTCATAAATGAATCGTTGGGATCTTTAATTAACGATCTTTTTTTTTTGTACAACTTCCGTACAACAACATTGGTACAAATTTCATAAAAGGATCAATATTGGTACATCAGTCACAATTAATCCTAAAGCTATGTTCACATGATTTCCTTTATTAATTACTTAGAACTACATTTTATTACTTCACGAAAGCAAAAACTCCTTCTCAATATTTTTATAACCTAATCTAAACAATATAATAATAACAAAATTGTCGGTCTACGATTATAAGATTCTTGAAGTCATTTTGATATAATATTTTATTTGTTTTTATTTTATTTATTATTCAGACTCGATGAAGGTAGACAATTTGTGTTTAGTATATATATCATCGACTAAAATAAGGATTTTTATGTTTTTTTCTATTTGTTTCACTCTTATTTTTTCCAAAAATAGAGCATTGTAACCTCTATTTTTAGCTTTATTACAAAATTCTAGATTTTATCCATTAATACTTGAATGAAATATAGGTCGATACATTTTCAACTTATGTTTCAATGACATGTAAGATGATCAAGTTACTTGTGACAATTTGATCTAATCATTTAGCCGCTCATTGTAAGAGGTAAAAATGTAAATAGATTTATATATTGAAAAAAGTTTTAGTAGGACGTGACAATAATAACCATTTATTGATATAGCTTATACCTCTTCCAAACAAATTTTTCCATCAATACTTGGGTGAAATCAGAGCTAGAATAAGAATTTAAATCTTATGTATTGTTAATACTAATCATTTTAAGTTATCGAATTCTAAATTAATAAGTTATACATATTCAATGAATTTTTAAGATAAATATTATAAAGTGTGAACTAAAATCATTGGGTTCGGACGAACCCATAGCCTACACCTTAGTTAGCCCCATCCGTTGGATGAAATATAGATAAATAATTCACCAACACCTATTTCTACGAGGCAATCAAGTTACTTGCAACTATCTAATCCAATCGTAAGGTAAATAGAAAATATCCATTGAAAAAGTCTTACGATCACACGATAATAGTGACACTTAGTCATTTATATATATTGATTGATATACCTTGTACCTCTTCGTTGAAATATTTGTTAGACAATTTAAACCATTCACATCATAGCAAAAGAACATTCTTGTATTATCACTCGATCAGTACAACAAACAGTCGGACGGACAAACTTTGTAGATTCAAAATATAAAGAAGTTTTTTTTTCTGACGAGAAAGGGCAAATATGGAAATAAAGGAAAAGGCAATGTATCAATCATTCTCGTACTAGCTAGGTAGGTAGACATTTTTTTACATAAAACAAGGGAGCGTTTAAAACATGAGAGACAGTAAAGCCGAATTAGCTAGCTGTTTTATCATAATCAACATTAACATAATTATGTTTTATTAGTATCATAATCAGTCTAACGCCGTTTTATTAATGGTAAAAATAATTCTATTATTAGTAATTAAACATTTGTTTTAAAAATTAAAAAGTTGATTGAAAATGTCAAGTGGGGTAACAACTTTTTGACTAACTTTTCAGAATTAACAGCTGGGAATCCAAATCCAGATCTATCTTGTATAAATCAACGGTTCAGATTAATTGATTAGTGAAATCAACCAATTAATTTAAGGAGCTTAAGGATGACTTCAAGTAAGTCCACGTAGGACTGGACCCCACTTTACAGCCTGGAAAAGAATCTCACGTGATTCGGAGTCTGAATTCCTTTGACTTTTCACCTTCGGTTTTGTCTGGGGAAAATTATGGTTTCCCTCCTACTCATTCAATTCATGCGTATACCACAAACAATTACGAGACGAACTCAAGATTTGAAAATTTTAGGTGTATTAATACTATCTTAGCTCAAATATGAGTCAAGCTAAACATAAGATAAAAATAATGAAAAAGGACTTTAATTGGATTTGAATCCTATTCTCACGGGTGGTTTCTCTAAATTGTATTACAAGGGTACTACTATGATTTTCATGGGTGCACTGTTTACTATATATTCTAGTTTCTATCAGTTTCTCAAAATAGACATACACATCTATACACAATTTTTTCCAAAGTTAGCAGTGCACGTGCACCCCTCCTAATGGTGTGGGTCCGCCTTTGCATACACTCATTAACTTCAAAAAAAATTATATATATGTATATATATATATATCTTGAAAAACTGACAAAAACTAAGATATAATTAATACTTAGTAGTGCACCCATGAGGAGTATAGAAATTTCTTTGTACTGTTGGTACAAGCTCGAGGAACCACCTTCTGGACTAGTTGGGGTGGAAGGGGGACACTTTTAAGTCATTTTCAATATATTAATGATGTATATTTTCAATCTAATATGTAGAATTAAGGATAAATTATTTAATTTAATATATGAAAAAATTGACATCTTGAATCATTTCTCAATATGTTAAAAGGATATTTATTTATTAAATCTTATTCCATTTGATAAATGAATTAATAATAGCTGCATTGCACAACAGATTGATGAAATAGAAGACGCACGTTTGCAAATCTGAACCGAAAAGAATGAGGTAGAGCCGTCCACCTGTCAGAAAATTAACCTTTCAATAATAGTATAATATGTTATTCAATATTCGATATTCATATTATCACACAATATAATATGTTATCACACATTACAATATAAAAATTTAGAATCAATGTTCTTGACAAGATTATCCTTATGTTCATAATTCGAATACAAAATTTTTTATCCGAATAGTTTAAATTTGAGATTTCTGATTAAATAGTTTGATGGATTGTTAGAAAAAGGAGAGAAGCAGTTGGGCAGTTGAACAGCTGGGCGTCACCGACTTGTTGTTTATTTCTCCTACATGACGAAACTACCTTGTCCTTTCACTCCCTATTTTTACTCATAGAATCACTCTTTTTGTCCTCTCATATTATTTTATATCCTATAGTTTTTTAATTAGTAGTATACTTTTTTGCCTACATATTGAGCTAACAAAGTTACTATATGAACATTATTATGATTCAAATTCATGTATAAGTAATCAAATTAGAAAATTTTAAATTGTATATATGTTATATTTACTTAAAAGTTAAAGTTGCTGAATTTGAGTGAATTGTATGTTGTTATCTAACTCCATCTTCTCTTGTGTTATAAGTCAAAATATATATTAAAATGTAAGTAAAAATTACTACTATAGTTAATTTGACTAAAACTAGATGTTTTTTACGTGATAAAAGATATTTTTTTGCGTATTAAACTTAAAATTGAATGATCATAGGTAAATTTTATGAGATCTCTCTCTAGGGATTTTTGAATTGTTCTTTAGACTTTAATTTGTGCATATTAAACAATGACCTTTCTCTTTAACTCTTTTTGTAATTTACTAATGAAGTCGACATGTTAGTAGCTCAAGAAAGAAGACAAAAGAAGAATCAATGGCTTGCATGATTATTTGCTTACCTTTTTTCACAATTGTATGAATAGTATATTGATTTTTCAATCTTATTAGTAGCAACTAGTGCTTACAATCATTTTTCTAGTGAAATGAACATAATCATATGCTAACACTAGATTATTATGATATTCAAGCTCGTCGAAAATTTTAAAGTTGAAATTGGAAAAAGAATGTCAATTTTTTCAAATTGTGTTTAGACATTTTATTTGGAAAGAATTTAAAGTTTTTTAAATGGAAGACATAAAATCGACTATAACAATAGCATTTTTCTAAATTCACGCCAGAATCTCTACGTGGTGGACTTTATCAATTAGTAGTAAAGATTTGTATAATTTGGAAGTTTGTTTCTGATCAAAGTTCAAATTTTATCGACTTATGAAATGTTTAATTACATTATAAAAAAATATTTGAGTACTATATATGGCTGCACAATACGTTGTGCCATCTCGTGACACATACATACACTAATAAAAGTTTAATTAACCTTTAATGTGAATAATAGTACGTAAAAAGTACCCTGCAAGACTTGGACTTAAGTATATATATGGGGTCTTGTACTCTTGTACGTATTGAAAAAATAAGTAGTGTTTCGAAAGGATAGTTTCGTTGCCCGTACATTATCATGAAGTGTGTTGTTAACACGTGATACACCATATTTATAAAAACTAAACATAGCTTATTCCAACTTTACTGTGGGATATGACATAATACTCTGCATATTCAATATTATTTTTATACGATACCGAAAAAGTTAATCATCTACGATATGTAGTCCATTATGAGATTGGTTCCGTACCAATTAAGATTGGGGAGGTGAATATATATATATATGTACAAATTAATTGACCCAAAGTGTTCCCTTCCAACCAAACTACCGCTCAGTTCACCATTATATTCAATTTGCTGCCTAATTTACACTATTTGTTTGTAAACCATATTGATGTTCAATGTATTGGTGTTCGATTAAATTTAGATTTGCAACTCAAGACTTCATACTAAAGATTAAATACTCTTTAATAAAGGTGATTTGGTTTTCATACTCATGAATTGAGCATAAATCTCAAGTAATGAAAATATTTATCACTCTGTCACGATCGTTATGGATCGTTTGTTATGGCATTATTACTGGCTGTTTACGCGTGAGACATGCATGGGAGGCGTACAATTTTGTTGTCCTTTCGAATCTTTCATAGTCAACATAATTGGTTACGGTGGTTGTACCATTCTTTCTCTATATAAAATCCAAAATTCATTTATTTTTCCATTCTATAAGTATCAAATAGATTAGACTGCCCATTTAATTTCTTCATGATGAAATTGGTAGTATAGTAGACTATGAGTTGAAATAAAAAGGTTTTCGTGTTGTCTCTATCGATTATGAGCTGTTTGTAGAAAAATATTACGAGACAATTAATTAAGTCTTTATTTAGGATTCAACTTTGAGATGTTTTTTTTTTATAGCTACATAATCTTAATTATTGTTCACTTTTATCTCTTTCTTATCTCATTGTGATTCGAAGTCTAGTTATAGGACATATTTTTCAAGTAAAAACGGACCAAAAAGATTGTGAAACTCGAAAGACACCAAATGAGGTATGCTCCTAAGGTTGGGCGACATGTTAAAATTTTGGAAAAAACACTTGTACCTCAAAAAGAGAAACTATTTTCAAGCGGTCACCCCTATTTTGAACTACTAATTTGCGTTTACTTGATACCATCAAAATATATATATATATATATACTATGATGGTATTAAAGAGGAAGAAACAATGCTTTAGTGAAAACACTACTCATTTACTCCTTGATACCATTAGAGTATAAATATACTCTGATGATATCAAGGAGGAAGAGACAGTTATTTCAGTGAAAAGACTATTTCATACTATCAGAGATTCAGAGTATATATATATACTCTGATGGTATCATTTATGCTTCAATGAATAGAACAAGGAAGCAATGAGGATATATATATTAGGTCCGGTTCAAGTTGTGTAGTTTTCTCTAAAATTTAACGGGGGCACATCAAACGGGCAGCCTTGGGAAACATTCCTCAACTTGTTAACTTTCTTTCAAATTTTATCGCCCCTCAGTTGGTTTGCTTGAAAAACATGTTCTTTATGTTTCGAACTCCTAAAAACACATTGTTATAAAAAAAAATATTAAACTTAAAAGATAAACGATGACTCGAGAATTCTTTAGTCATGTATTTGAACCTATGTGTTGCATGCGTTCTTGAATTTTCAAAATTCTATTATGAAAATTAATATATACATGTCTCCAGAAACATTAATATAATTAAATTGATCCACAAAGAAGATAAAGATGGCCCTTTTGTCTCTTAAATATTTTAGTCTTGTTAAATTGACCATTTCAACTTATAAAACAATACAGAGAAGATCCAGCTCATTAATAATTAATTTTTAGAGTATTATTAATTTTTGGATCACTAATAAATTTTCAGCATCTAATAGTACATTATCATTTGATTTTTTTTTTTACCATTTATAGGGAAAAAAAAATAAATTACCTTAGCTTTATTCACAAGATAATTTATAAGGTTCCCTTCATCCGTACAAAAATACTACATTAGTCTTAGTACAATGTACCAATTGATACTCTGACAAAAAAATCTTTGCACATTTAGTTCTCCTTTAATTCCATTTTCTATCAATTGTCTCCTAATTTTGGTACAAATGGATTGAGCATACTAAAAAAATAAAAATTTAGAATGACATTGCTAAGAGGGTTCCACTAGGTATGGGCAACTCGATTATTTTATTTGTTTTCACCTGATTCATTTTTTATTTGTTCATAGCCGATTCGAACTAGTTGTTTGCCACCCTGAGAATGACTTTAGAGTTATTTTGGACCTATATTGTTTATACTGGTTAAACTGTCAAAATATTTCTAAGTTATTGAATATAGGTCAACTTTACTTTTATCGTGTTCTTGGCATATGATTATCTTCGGCGTTAGTTAACTAGCTCAAAAATATTATCAAATCACTCTAATAACTCCAAATTATCTTTCCCGCTAGAGAAAAATTAGATCGATTTTGCCCTTGAATTATTTGAATTGGACAATTTTGTTTATATGGCATATAATGAGTGGAGTACAAAATGTTGTCCTTTTTTTCTTATTCCTAGTCAATAAAATTGGTTATGGTAGGTAGTTCATAGTTGTAACCTGTACCAGTACCACTTTTTTTTTTTTTTTTGGCTCTAACAGTTGGCAATTTACTTTCTTTGGCTAGTTTTTTCTTAGACCCGTGATGGAGTCGGGTCAACAGAAGAACCGACAAGCTTTTATATTTCGTGATGTATCGGAATGTTGAGTTGAGTGATGTAATCTAAGTCAAGACGTAATGTTTAGTGATGTATTCGAAATTGGAACGCGATGTATCGAGACGATTTGAGATGTATTTGAATTCTATCAAATTTAAGGAATTTTTATAATTTGGAAAAGAGTAGAAATAATCTAAGCAATCAAAAGTGAATGATTTTAGGTTCGATGATGACATAATCCAAGGAAAAAATCTATAAAACTTAGCCGGTCCAAACAAAGCATACATGTCATATGGACTTGAGTTATGATATCTTGGAAATGTAGATTATTTTAATATGACTTTTGTTCATAGGTAATATTTGGGATATATATGTTAAGTAATCAACAAAATATTTCTTAATACAATCTGATCCATATATCTTCAAAGCCGATAATATGAAATTCAAGAAAGTAAATCGAGAAATATTTCAAGTGAAATATTAATTTTCAATTAAATTCTTTTAATTATTATTCCTAATTGGATTAGTGAATAGAAAAGTAATGTACAAAACTTGAACTTGGAATATTTCCCTTGTTAACCAAAATATTATCCTAAACACCTAGTAGACATATTGTCTCTTTCATCGATGAGCTGTTGGGACAAAAAGTCTTTAGGTCAATTTTGAAATTGATTTTTTTTTTTTCATATATATGTTCCAAAACTCTCTACATTGAATTAAGTGAAGGACCACAAACATATCTTTTTAAGAATATTTACTTTTATGACTAATTGATTATTCTTTCTTCTCTTTTGTGATTGAAAACGTGTTAATTTTACTATATAGTACTGGTAGAACATTATTGATGTACATGTTTATTAGTATATTTTTCGAAATGACAAAAAGTTGCTAGATAGTGTCAGCCTTAGGGGTTAGAAACATTATTTGAAATTTCATATGAAGGAGGTGAAAAGTGAAAATAAGGTGAAATTGCTCATATGTAAATATTAAATTTTGATTACGAGCGCATCTCGTGGAACTTTTTGAGTCCGAGCTTGAAATATCTTGGAGTTATGGTGAGCTGCTTGTTGACATTTATTTGCCCTGATTTCTTACCATAAATAAGTTTTTCCTTTTAGGAAAAAGTTTTAATATTTTGAGTAGTCCTTTTCTTGTAGGAAATGTTTTAGGACTCTATAAATATAAGTATGTTCCTTCTAACTTAATCAGCATTCGCAATGTAGTCCTACGGTTTTGAGAGTTGCGGTTATGGAGGAGAATTTTGTGTACCTCCTTGTATTCCGAGTGAATTGGTTGATGTTGTTTCTCTCTATATTTTGTACTCTCATATTTATAGTGGATTGCTCATCTCCTTTGTGGACGTAGGTCGATTGATCGAAACATGTTAAATCTGTCTCTTTTGGTGTGTTTCTCGTTTGTCTTCTTACTCGTGGTCTTTCGAGGTTTGCTTTGCTAGCTTCCGCATTACACCTGCTTATTTCGGTCCTAACACTGTTTGAATGTTCTGTGACCCACACCTCCCTCTATCTTTTATTTATTCTGTTGTTTTAGTACTCAGACAGGATATCTCTTATGATTAGACTTGCCATTTGAGTTTCAGACATGCACCATATTTAGAAGTTCTTGTACTTATGACACAAATTCTCTGGGTGGTATTTTAGTTTCCGCATTTCGTATTTATGAAGGCCTTAGTGTTGGAGATATTCTACTTGTTGTTTACCTTTTTACATCAATACTTAGTTAAATTGGTAAAATTCTTGGGTTGGCTTACCTATTGGTGGAAAATATAGATGGCATCACGACTTATGAATTCGGATCGTGACAATTTAAATACGTCTTTGAAGTTGAAATACGATTAATATTCTGTGTCTTCCCAAATTTCAATGATGTTGCCGGAATTCATGCTCAACTTACTTTTGTATTTCATTATTGTTATTTGATTTATTACAATAAATTAAAATTAGCTATAACCGAGGCACCAAAACTCAAAAAAGTATTATAATCTCTTTTTTTATCACTACATTTTGTGAAATATCATGATATGATAGTACATTACGTTAACTTGTAATATTTTACCATTTATAGGAAGTGTTTACATTAGCTTTACCACATAGACAATAATCTTTAAGGTTCCCTACATCCTATACAAAAATCCCACAAAAGTCTTAGTACAATGTACCCATATTGATACTTATTAATTTGGCCAAAAAAGATCTTCACAAATATTTATTCTTCTTTTTTATTCCCATTTTCTATCAAATGTCACCTAATTTTGATACAATTCTGCTGCTTGTAGATACGCAAATGGATTAAATATACTTGTAAAATGAAAAGAGAATCAAACAAGATATGAACAATAGAAAAAAGTATATATATAAACTGCAAATAGGATGAGATAATAATACATTACACATGCCTCCTGGAAACAATAAATACTGAAAATAATAATATTTGGAATGCCATAATTACTCATTACGAAGAAGGTTCTAGCAAGTACTTGGCTTATTTTATATAGTGACATGACAAAATTTTCGACCCGTTTGGCCATAAATACTACTCCCTCCGTCCACAATTGTTTGGTAGGTATACTAAAAATAGATGTCGAAGATTAATTGTCAATTTAAACAATCAAGAAATAATTAGTCACTTTTTTCCAATTCTGCCCTTAATGATTGTGTAGTTCAATTGAAAAGTTATGTGAACTTTTGGTATTCTTGATATAGTAGGGTTATATTAGTCAAATTACACCTTGTATTAAATTTTCCTTGAGGGATGTGCATGACCTTACCCTAACAAACAATTGTGGACGGAGGGAGTATTCACTTTTTTTCCGAAATATTTTTTACTTTATTTGAAAATCGGTATTTGTACCTGACAATTTCAAATGTTGATTCTTGAAAATGCTAACATTTGAGATCTAGGATATTAGGTTTTAAGGAATTTCTCCACCATATAAAGTATAAATCGTGGGATAAATAACCTCAAAACTAATTGATATTCGTAATCAAATGCAGAATAAAAATAATCATGTGTTTTATTTCTTATTACTCGTATCAAACGATCTGTCACAATTTATTGGGCATTGCTTGCTGATTCATTCAATTGACAACCTTGTTGGGCTTTGAGAATTGGACTGTAGTCCAAATTGAGCAGTGGGCCATATTGGGCTGGTTATTTTTTTAAAATATGCAAATTAGAAGTCCAGTTGTAACTATTTGAGGCCCAAGGAATTGTAATGACCCTAAAGGTCATTTTTGAAAATTTTCATAAAATGACCGTTTTACCCCTCCCGATAGTTGCCCCGAGTCCTAATTGTTGTATTTTCGAAGTTGGTTTGAAGGAAAATTGATGAAAAGTTGAGTTTTTGGAAAGTTGAGTTTTTAAGAGTTAAAGTTTGGTTAAAAGTGCTATTTCGAGTCATTTGGAGTTTCGAGACTCGAATCGGATTTCCGTCGATTCCAGCAGTTTTAGAATGTCGAAACGGGTCTATGAGAATTTACGGAGTCGAATTTGGAGTTAAAACGAAGATTTGAGGTCCTAAGTTGCTAAAATTGTGAAATTTTGATCAAGAGTTGACTTTGGTCAACAAACGAGGTTCCGGTGCTCGAAATGGAATTCCGAGGGCACCGTTGGATTCAGGGGGTGATTCTAAGTCTAGAATGAGTCTTGGTTGAATTTTTAGAGGCCCCGAGTGCGTTTCGAGTTTTTGAGCCTAAAGTTAGTTTCTTGACGCCTTATCGGATACCGGGTCAAGGAGACCTCGAATTCAAATTCCGACGATTTCATTGAGTCCGAAATGTCATTTTCAAGCTAGTAGCATATTTGGTTTGTGTTCGGGAAGTGCCAAATGAGTTTTGGGTGAGCTTTTAAGCTTCTTGGATGCTTTGACACTATTTCAGCAAATTGTGGCAACTAAAGGGTTCATTATTAGTTTTAAAGGTCGAAAAATTATTCCGAAGGTTCTGAAATTTTGAGCATGAATTATAGGACTTATCTGCAAATTTTGGTGCATTTTCGCTAACCCGAGATTGGACTTTTATCACAAATAAGAAATAATTGTTTACCGAGTAAAAATGATATTTGACTAGGCAAACGAGCATGAAATTGAGCTCCGATTGAATGAGCAGGTCCATATCATTATTTAAGACACTTACAAAAAAGAATCGGGTCATTTTACTATCGTATGAGGAAATTACGGCCTTTTTAGTGAAAGATTAACTGCTGTTTTTCTGGTGCATAACAGTCATGTACTGTTATAAAAATCTCAGAATGTGTTCATTTGGTATTTTGAGCATATCGGGAGTTCTAGAGATCGGAATGGAGTGATTCTTACGGGTTTCTTCTTGAATTAATATGAGGGTTAGTATTCAATCTTCAATTCGATATTTTCTCATAATTTCTTTATCTGGTTTTTTTTCCATATCCGTAAGTTTATTGGGGAAAATTGGGGTTTTATCGATTTGGACTCCCTTTTTGATGAAAAAGGTATATTTACGATCCTTATGTTATGGGTAAACTGATTTTAATATAAAATTGTTGATTCATCAATTATTTTCATCATATTAACCGCGTACAATTTAGACCTTCCCGGTAAAGTTAAAGTTTGATAAATTGAGAATTTCAAGGTCGATCTTAACTCCGTTTTTGAAGAAATTTCATATTTGAACTTATCTAAGCATGGGTAAGATGGTTTTCAAGAAATATTTCATTTTCGAATCGGGGTTTCGGATCCGAATATTTTGGGTTTCTTCAAGAACATGGATTTTCCTTCAAATTGAGTTTGTGAACTCATTTCAACTCCTTTTTCGAAATGGTTTTCACTATTAGATTCTAAATTTCTTGGGGAATATTTTTCACTAAAAATTTCCAGATTTCGAGAATATTTTCCGGAACGAGATTTTTGACCATTTTACCCTTTTTCTCCAAATTTCACGATATTGGTATTGTTAGATTCGTATTAATTGTGGGATTCCATTTATGAATAGATTGTGGTGATTTGGAGCGTGCTCAGAAGGGTAAAACTCAAATTTGAGTTACTAGTTGAAGTGTTTTGAGACTAGTGACTTCTAAACTTTGTTAAACTCTTAGACTACGCATGACTACTTTCCTAATTGTGTTGGGGAGTAAGGGGGATTGAGGATGGGTCTTATTTGTTGATTGAAATTGTTGTAAATGAAAGATGGGGAATAAAACGAGCTAAATGTGTTATATGTGACTTGAATTTGTTGAATAAGTCATGTGATAACTGATATTGAGGGGATAGAAGAGCATGAGTAGGCTATGATTGATACAAACATTGATGTTGAGACAGATTATGTGTAATACTATGATGTGGTCGTGATATGGTTGTGATTGAGACAGATGATATGTAATACTATAATGTGGTCGTGATATGGTTGTGATTGAGACAGATGATGTGTAATACTATGATGTGACCGTGATATAGTTGTGATTGAGACAGATGATGTGTAATACTATGATGTGACCGTGATATAGTTATGATTGAGACATATGATGTGTAATACTATGATGTGATCGTGATATGATTGTGATTGCATATTCATTATTCATCCCATGTGTGAACTATCTGTTGCATGAGTTCTGACACTGATATGAGGATGGATGGATATGAGACACAGTTGAGACTAGCTCCGGCTACAGATATATGAGATGGACTAGCTCCGACTAGCGATTTGGATACCGATGGGATCTGGTTCCGGCAGTGATACATGGTTCATGTGTGGCCCCCATGGGTTCTGATTTGAGTATTCAGCGCGGACTGATTACGTCAACAGATGTGTATCGTAGGACAGACATGCATCACGACTACATGACATCATTACTGCATTTTGCATCGCATTTGCCTTATCTTTGTCTGTGATGTTGGAATTGTATCGATTTACCCTTCTTATGTGGAATTTGATCTACTTGCTCTTATTTGTTGATATGAGGTTGATGAGGATATACTGTTGGTTCTGGCTGTTGAATATGATCTGTTTAGTATAGGTTGGTTGGTTTGCTGCTAAATTGAAGTTTCGGTGGTTCGGTTGGGATTGAAAGGAGTTGTTTGTAGCTGTTAGTTTTGCTTAGTTTAGAGTTACTTGCGAGTATCTGTGATTTTCGGTACTCACCCTTGCTTCTACACAGTTGTGTAGGTTGACAACTCTATCAGATCCGGCTTATTACTCATCTTCAGATTAGAGCTTCCAGACTTAATTGAGAGGTAGCGGTTCATTCCAGACGTGCCCTCAAGTTATCTATATTTACTGTTCTGTTCTATTCTAGAACTTTATTATGAGACTTGTATATTTTTTATTCGAATTCTATATTTAGAGGTTTGTACATGTGACAACCAAATTCTGGGTAGTGTTGAGTCTTAATTAAAGTCTTTCGCTTATTTATTATCTTTTATTCTCGTATTTCTACTGCTTTATCATTGTGGTTGGGTTAGGCTGACGTGTCCGGTGGGAAATGGACACGTGCCATCACATCCGAATTTGGGGTGTGACAGGAATAAGGCCCGTGGACTTCTGGTACATATTGATCCAAAATGTCTTGCAGGGAATAGAAGAGCCCCATTTTCAGAGGGTTCGGTCAATAGAAGGGACAACTTTGTCTTTTGAAGAAGAATTGCCCCGTTCTCTAGCCGACCGATCCCAATGATCATATAAGTGGGAAGGAAGGTGTCCTCTTATCACCACGATGAGGTTGGTCCCTCTTTTAGTAGACTCAACAATGAATATTCATTCAGAAATGAATGCATGTTCTTTCTTTCACTTCACTGCTAACCCCATTTTTAACATGGTGAAACTTTCTGTTTCGATAAAAATATAAAGATACATTTATAAAAGTGTGAACTATCCATGATATAACAGACCAAATAATTTAATTATTTTTTTAGTTAAAAATAAATTGAGACTAACAATTAAGTGACAATGTGTATATTAAAAGTATTGCAGTGATTTGATCTAAACACTACATGTGCATAAGTTTTATCGTTTATAAAATTATATATCCTATCTTCTTCTAAAATTCAAAGAATATTGGAGAACAAGTTAAAGCAAATTTTGTCCCTTTTGATATTATATTATTCTAATCCTTCCTATTAATGTCTATTATTTAACAAAAAAAATGATGTCATAAGGAGAAAATACAAGAAAAGACTGATTTGGATTAGGAAAGTTTGAGCAAATAGACAAAAATGAGCAATATGATATATTTAGCTAAACAGTAATTAAATATACTGATTAGCTTCAAAATTGTAGTGTAGTATTTTGGTGTAAATATTGATTTAGGAGATTTATAGGTCTCTGATTTTAGCGAAGGCAGATACGTCTATGACTTGTGTCATTGGGTCATCGAGAATTCTCACGGAGCTTATGAATTTTCTTTGTCCATGATCTAAAAATCCTTTGTATGTAAAAAATTACCGTCTTTCTAATATCATATTTATACGTTATAAATAAAGATTAGGAGAAAAACAAGCTAATGAAATAACGAGCTTAGCATGGATTGACCCAACCTAATAGCTATTTTTCCAATACGTAAAAACGTGTTTTAATTTAGCATTTAACTTAAACATCATCTTAAGACACACTAAACACATGCAAGATTTGCAAATTTGACCATTTATTAATCTTTTAGTAAATTTTCTGTTATCTCCAATATTCAGATTAGCAAACCAGAAATAATAAAAGATGAAAAGAAAAACACAAAGAACTATCCGAGTCCACAGAACCCACTGTATGTCCTTAAGAAATTTAATCCCCTCAAGTACCCGAGGTTGCAGATTAATTCCTCCCAAGATAAAACAGATTAACCATTAAAGAAGTAGCGGTACCTCAAACTTCAATAATTTCAACGAACTCAAAATGACAGCAACGAATCACACACAGACACGATCGATCGATTTTGTTTTGTAAGAAATGTATGCAAAAGAAGGGAAGAATTCGATGCAGAAAAATGAGAGAAAACCTCTCTATTTATAGCCAACAAAGGGTAAAGAAGACAACCTTTCAGAAAGAAGACAACACTTTGGAAAAGGCATAACCTTTCAAACGGTCACAATCCTTTAGAAAGGACACAACCTTTCATAAAGTTCACAACCTTTCGGCATAGTCACAACTATTCAGGAAAGTCACAACCCTTCATTTCCTGTTCATACCTTTAAAATCCAACATTTTCAAGGGAAGCAATTAGCACACGTGCACAGAGATAATTGCATTAGAAATTTTAAAAAATATTTATTTCTAAGCTAATACAGATCAAACTTTACTATTTTTGCTGTTAAAAAATAATAAAAATAAACCCTCTGCCTCTATTTTAAACGTGTCTTGTTATTGTCCATTTTTATGTTTTTTTTTTCTATTGTAAAAACACCTCATATAACGCAAGATAGTAAAGATGTTCATATAGACCAACAGCGATTAGGATGAAAAGGTAAATAATTAAAAGTCTCAGATTTAAGCGTATGAAGTTAGGATTTTGCATAATCAAAAGTGAGTCTTTTCAATATAAGGTTAAATTTAGTTAAATTTTAATTCAAGTATCGAATAATGATTAAAAAAATCAAATAAAGAGTTTCACATACATTATTAGGGCATGATTATTTTTCTTTGAATTCTTTTTATTGATTCTAACAAAACAATCAATATGTTATGTTACACTAATAAAAATTTAAGGGATAAATAACCTCAATCCGTAAATGATACATCCTACCAATAATCAAGATATATATCAACCACATAAATATATAATAAAATGATTATGGACCCACGATGTATGATCAAACTTAAATTTTTTAGGCCAAACTAATACAAAACCAGCTAGTTTAGTAGAGAGAAGTTAGAAATTATTTTAAGTACCTTTCACAAACAATATTGATGGTACGTCTGGTAGACTAGAATTTTTAATTGTTTTTTCTAAACAAACTCAATGAATAAGTAAGATACCGGTCATAGTCAGTTTTGTGTATTCTATATATTCTATTTATTTATTTATCTACGTGTGGATAGAAATTTGGCTCTTCTAGAAGTTCAAAAGAAAATTAAAAAAAATAAAATCTACACAGCCAATTAAATAGAACTATAACAGAATAATCATACACATCAAGTTGCATCAAATAAATACGAAAATAATAAAAATTCACTACTTTTCAAAAATGGCCTTCTGTCAAATTTGTCATTTATTGGTGTAACATAGCATATTTTGTTGACACACAATACCTTACCTTAATTTACCTTTATTTCTACTTTAAATTAAAAAAATGTATTAATGTTTGACTATAGGGTATATAATTTATAAAGATCTAGATGTTTGATTAATATGTATAAAATAATATTGTCTCAACAAAGAAATTATTGAAAATAGCATGGCATGAAGAATAATTTCGATAATTTGATAGCGTGTTATATTTAGAAAATAATATGCACACTAAGGTAGATTTTGAGAGGAAAAACACACAAATATTCTTCAAACTTAAAATCATTATAAAAAAGAAATATTTGAAACATACTTAATAGTTGATATTATCATGATGATTGAGTGACTAGAAAACGAAGAAAGATAGACATCTCAACTAACAAGACATGAGAAAAACGAATTGCAATATATGATATTAATTTAATGCAAAAGCATATCATAAATTGATGGATCCATATTTGTCATTTATTAAAGGGTTGAGAATTGTCAAAAGTATACTGCACGTATTGTTGACTAAATTGTACCACTAACATTTTTTGTCTTCAAAATTATTGCACATGCTCATGTTTTTCCCCATGATATTCATTTTGCCATGCTAGGAGAATGTTTAAGAAAGACAATTTTTTTGCTTATTATGATTTGCGGACTATTATATTATGTAACAAAATTTATTATGTATGCCTCTACAAGACAGCGATTGCAAGTTTACAAAGTGTAAGATTAATTTTGAAATATAATTTAGTTTTATGCATCAAAGGTGTGAAAAATATTTATATAACCGAATGTCTGAATCAATAGTAAAGTATTAGAGGTAAAACTCTAAAAATGCTATAAGTTGAAAAAAATTGCAATAACTAATGTTCTATAGGCTAAACTATCTTTTAGCACACTTTTTCTTCTTCCTCCCCCTTTATATTTGATGGATTAAAAAATGGTTCAATTTCACACACACTCATTTAAATGTAACGAATAATAATAATATTTGAAAATTGATGTGTACTTGAATTATAGGAGCTAGTAGTCATTGATATGCCCATATTGTGAGTTGTGACATTATTGTTGTTGCGATTTAAAAAAAAGTACGAATTAATAAATATATCAAAAGAGAAAAGTAATTAGAGTTCTACTTGCACAAACCTATAAGAATTCAACCATGATAATAGAATAATAATGTTGTAGTTGCTATTGATCATAAACTCAAACTTTTGGTGCAGTTGCCTGAAAAGTATGAGATCTAATTTTTACTAAATAATATTATTAGTGTATATATATATATAGTATATTAAAGTTAAATTCCTTTTCAAAAAAGGATTATTCATCTAATCTAGCTTACCAAAGTAAAACTTACATAGGAATATGGATATGTGTCACTACTTTTTTTTTTAGACAATAACCACTCCTTTTACTCATAAACAAAATAACTAACATTACATAAACAAAAAAAAAGAAAAGAAATATAAGACAAATATTGTCTATACAAAAAAAAAAGAAAAAAGAAAAGAACAAATGGAATTAATAACAAAGTTTGGTGGATGAAATATTTCGCATTCGGCTAGGTTGTGGAAACGGTTGCACCTCACCTCACCCCTTGAGATTTGAAACATTTCGTGTTTTGATAGGTTCTGAAAAAAGTCGCACCTCACCTAATCGAGATTTGAGTGATTGATTTCACCGCTCGAACATTGAATATCAAAAAAAATTATTTTCTTGATAATCCAAAGCCATTAGCCAATGCATGAACAGCAGGATTAAAAGCCAATTGCCCCAAAATCCCCTGTTTATAAGGCAAAAAAGTCTTCTTTTTCAAATCTGATGAAAGTGCTCTGTTTACTGTGTAATGCAATTCATGAGCTGAAACTTTTCCCTTTTTTGTTCTAACAATTGATTTAGATGATGATAGAGAAGAAACAGAGCTTTCATTTCCCCGAGAGCTCGAATTTTTTCCTTCTCTGTAACCAGCAGCTGTATATTTCTTTAATGGATCTTTATCTGATGCTCTTCCTTCTGATGCACTCCTAAACAAGAAAAAATCTTTGAATCTCCATTTTTTACTTCCTTTAGATGATGATGAGGACAAAATTAAACATGTAGACGCATTCGATTTCGAAGATTGACTTTTCATTTCTTCATCTTCTTCTTCTTCCCATGAATACTGTGAAATTCTCATAGGTGAAAGTGACCTTGTTGATCTTCTGCTCGATGAATTCGACAACCCATTCGACGAACCTCTCTGTTTTCCCCTGCTTTCTCTCTCTGTTATACTACTTTTGCTTGAATACTCTGTTTCTTGAACTTTTTTGTTTTTCGCAGAAACTCCTACTCTGTTTTTCTTTTGAGTTTGTAAAACAGGGGATGGTTTAATCATACCACCATCAAACAATTCTTCAGCTGAAACAGAGCCAATCCCCAATTCTTGAGTAACATCGAAAGCGAATTCATCAACATGGCTAGTAATTTCAGCCTTATCATCAGCATCAGCAACGAATAAACTTTCAAATTCGCTATAAAATTGGGAGAGATGAGTTGGGCTTGGAGGAGCACTGAAGTAAAAATCGCCATTAAAGGGCTTTGGTGTTGATGGTGGACTAGTAAATGGGGTTGATCTTGCACTATTGAAATCGAAATTATCCATATCGTTAAATGGAATCAGAACTTCCATTTTTAATTAAATTTTTTTTGCTGGTTTCTGTTTGTGAGAAACAGAGAAATGGTGTTTTTTTAAGATGTTTATATAAAGAATGAAATTGGAGAAGACAAGATTATAGGAAGAAGAAAGAAAGAGGAGAGCTAAATATTGTTGAATAAAATGTGGGGTTAATGAGTTTAAATTCTAATCAAGAAAAAAGCCGCCTTTTATTACCTTTCTACAAATATTATTTGTCATGTTTTCTTGGGACACATGTTAGGTTGATTTTTACGTAATTGCAATTCAGAATTTTGAATTTATGATATTTTGAGAGAGATATTAAAAATATCTTTGAATATGTGCATGGTGTGAATTATTAGTTTTGTTCTTAAACTAGTAATAACTTTAAAAATATTTTTCTATTTGATTAAATAAATTTAAATATAGCTCCGATCGGATCTACCACATGACATGACAAGTAATCTCAAACTATTGTAGGAGTGTGGGGTGTATTTCATACACGTGGTAAGATTAAGAGTGTATTTAAGTTTAGTTAATCAAGTAGCTGTGTATTTTTAAAGTTGTCAATAGTACGAAACTACTAATTCATGTCATGTTTAAGAGTGTTTTCAATACTTTTTCAAATATTTTTAAAAAATATATATTTTATTGTGATCTAAATTGTCACGACCCAGACCGTCGTGATTGGCACCCACACAAACCCTCTGGTGGGAGAACCACTACTATAACCCAAACAAATAAATTTTAAGAAAATTAAGGCATTTAAACTACGAAAACAAATTAATTAACTAACAAATGCGGAAATTCAACCCCTAGAACTTGAAAGTCAATATACCAAAACTCTGACAAGATTCATAAGTCTAAACGAGAAAAATCATCTAAAGAACTAGTCTAAGTCCGAATAGGATGGACTAGACAAAAAGAGAACTCAAGGCAGCTCGGAAGAACTGGCTCACCCTTAAATTCGAATCGGCGATCACTAATCTTCTAAACGATGTCTGCCAATAGCCGCCGGAAAATGCCCTGTATTCAACAAAAATAAGAGCAAGTGCAGTATCAGTACAAAACCACAGTGTACAGGTAGGGTCACACAGCTATCCCAATAACATACATTAGTCAATACAACAATATAATCATGTGTACATATCGAACATATACAATATCATCAACATATACGAACAATGAACAACTTCACGATTCTCACATATCACAGTTATACCAATTTAGAGCAACATACCGTTTTCCAATATCAATCATCATTAGATATGAACGAACTCATCACAAGTAGATACACAACACAATTCAATGACCTTCTCACGGAACCCAATTCAATGGTCCTCTCATGGAACCTAAACCCAAACAATTAGCATACCGAAACGTGGTACCCGATCCAATGATTATGCCGGAACGTGGCAACTGATCCCATAATTATGCCGAAATGTGGCAACTGATCCCATAATTATGCCGAAACGTGGCAACCGATCCAAGTTAGTTATGCCGAAACGTAGCAACTGATCCAAGTTAGTTATGCCGGAATGTGGCAACTGATCCATTCAACACACCATAATCACAATCACAAGTGTGATCAATAATGCAACATTCATATACATACATGTTTCATAATAAAGCAAAAAGAAACATACATCACACAATCATAGAATCACAATCATCACCTACCTCGAAACAAGCTTGAACCTTAAGAAAGTTGATCCTTCCCTTTCCAGATTCGTTCTGCTTGTCCTTGGTCTACAAACAATCAATATAATACGGGAATCAATAAACAATCACTAATTACTCGAATTACAAACAATTCTATGAACCCTAGATCATACCCTTGATCCCAATTATTCAATTTAGGGTTGTTTCCACCATTGAATCTATAACAAAACCCTCCCCCATCAATATTCACCCATTCTATTACGTTCTACTGATCGAAAAACGAATTCGGGGAGTGAAAAACTTACTTTTAGCCTCAAGAATGGTAAAAAATGAGTAGGAGTCGCCTGGGGTTTGTTCTTTAGCTTTAAAAGTCGAAAAGTGCATAATGAGGTCATTTAGGAGTTTATTAATGACTTTAATTCGCGCTGAGCTAGCCACAACGGCCACCACCCTGCCACAGCGGCTCCACCAAAGTGGCAAATAGCGGCGCCAAGGCGGCATTCTCGAACCAGAGAGCTAATTCAAGAATTCCAAAATTCTCATTTCACAACACACCTCTAACCCACGATGCTTAGAAAATACCTTTATGCCAAGATCGATTTCGAGAGTTCTACTCATCCGAATTCAATTCCGTAAAGTCATACGGATTCCTTTACGAGTTATCTATCCCCTCATGAAATCAAAAACACAAATACTTCACCCGATTGTTACCAGATTTCCCTACACCTCAAAGACTCCAATTTCGTCCAAATCTGGATAAGGTTGAAAAATTCCAAGTTACTACGAAAAAATTTCTGGCCCCAATTTTTTCCCCATTGGCTTTTCAATAACGACGAAAATCAGGTCGTTACATAAATACATTATTTGTATATATTTTATTAAAGAATAATATAAATATAATTTTTGGATCAAATTTATTAAGCTTTGTTGAATTTCTGACTAAAACTCTAACTCCACCTTTAAAGGCAGGGCGAAACCAGTCTGAAGCTAAAGGGTTTGGATGAAACTCCATCGATGAAAAATTACATTATCCATACATGATTAATAGTACACGTTGAATCCTCTTCGAATAGTTTATATATTTATTTTTAATATTTTAAATCTCTTTATGAAAATTTGGAGTCCGTCATGAAGGTATATGATCATTAATGACCCACAATTATATAAATTTTGGATTGTCCTTCAAGTAAAAGTTAAAGATACTTGGAAAATGACATGGAAGAATTACATATAATTGAATAGGGTAGAGCCATGCGTAATGACCTTCATCATCTTGTGTAATTACAAAAAAGCACCCTATAGTTTACAGAACTGTATTAACATATCCTCGTAGTCCTAGGTCTGTCATTTGTGTTAATTTTTTATTTTTTTTTAATGTAGTGTTCGATATACTTTATTGATCCAACCTTGCATCGATAAATTCATAATGAGATAAAATGATCGTTATCAAAGGTGGCTCCATATTATTAAAGTATGGGTATGAAATCTATATTAGTCTATTTCTTGTTGGAGAATTAAAAGGTGATGAAAGTTTAAAAAATGAAAATAGTAAGAGCCTAATAATGACGAATATTTTATTTATTTCTTTTTTTTCTTTTTAAATTTCGAAATAATGAATAAAACGCCGCATAAATTCATCAAAGGTTGAGCTCATTTTTAAAAAGAAAGTTATTAGTACAAATAATATTGGATTAATTGCATAAATAAGGGATGCTTTTTAAAAGAAAAAATTAATTAAAGAAATAGAAGGGACAGTTATGTGAATTTTGCTGATTTACGGGTGGTTTATTCTAAAACAAATGTTCTAGTAATATTCAAACTATATAGTAGGTTGGCTAATGTGAAGACAAATTGATTACAAGTGAGATAATTAGAATAATAAAAGATAGGATTATCATTATATTTTGATTATACTATATAATTAACGTGGGAAGCAAGATTATTAGTGGTAAATGGTAATATAATAAGGGAAAACGAAGCTTCAAAATTACTGCTGCTCAGTAATTAACATAACAAAAAGTAATTCTGCCTTTTCAACAACTATATATTTCCTTTGACTAATTGTTGTTTTGTGTTGAATTATTTTGCATCATTGCATGCAAATGGAAAAGTTATTAATATCAATAAATTCTCATTTGCAACATGTAGGAATGATTAAAAGTTAAAAATGCTTTTTATTAGAATTTTTTTATTCATAAATTTTAAATTTGAGATCTCTAATTATAAGTGGAGGAATGTTTTCTGTCCTATTATTTAGTGGCGGAGCCAAAATATTTAGCTTGACATTTTTTGCTAAAAAATTATATATATACATAAAACAAAAATTTAATCATATGTGCACATTATAATTTTTGATAAAAAGGTGAACACCCTTTCTTCTACTAATAATAATAAAAATATAATAATTGTAGTAACAATAATAATAATAACAATAATATTACCAAAAGATGTCTACATTTTAAAAGTTTTATTTCTCAAGGTGTAAAAACTAAAAATTTTGAATTTTTGTACAAAAATATCATTCACTTGCACTTTATTGAATGGTCAGTTAATTTTATTTAAAGAGATATTGTTGTTGAAGTTTTAAATATATATTGATGAAATAATTTAATAAAGTAAAAAATTAAAATTAATTAACTATAGTTAAGTACTAAAATTCTATATATACAAATACAATATGATATGCATTTCGGACATGATATAAATTAGGAGTGTACAAAATCGAACCGAAAACCGAATCAAATCATAAATCGAGTCAAACCGGAAAAAAACCCGTCTAGTGGTTTGGTTTGACTTGGTTTGGTATTGGGAAAAAAAACTCGACTATATTTGGGTTGGGTTGGTTTTAACTAAAAAAAACCAACCCGAGACCAAATCAACCCGACATTAGATATGTAATTTTAAAATTTTATTTTATAGAAAAAAATATTTACTTTGATATAATTTTAAAATATTTCTTATACTATTTCATAGTTTTTATCTTTTAATATATTATTTCAAGTTTAAAACTTAGAATTCGGAATAGTCCAATAAAGAATATAGTTCATAGAAGTTGATAATTATAACAAAACTTAAATCAAAATCAAATTAATACTAATGCAAAAAGAAAAAATCAATTCAACACTAAGAATGACAATAATATTGAATATTTGTTCTTTAGTTTTACATTGGTTTAGACAATTAAAATGCATAATCTAAATTTAATTTTCCTTAAATAATTAGTAATGTAACTAATACTTATTAAACTTATTTTCGCATGATTTAGTACTTTTAAATTATGATCATTTTCATTATAACTTGCAATATTTATTTTATATGATGATTTCATTATTATTTTTTATTGAATATTTTTGTGTCATCAGTACTCATCTCATATTTTGTGTTATTTTTTTAAGAAACACCTTAGATAATTGTATTTTGGTTGGACTAAAGAAATATTTGGAGCACAACTTAATTATATGTTTGTATGCAAACTTTACCGAAAAAATCTATAAAAATCCGAGGTTTATTAATTTGGTTTAATTTATAAATTTAAAAATTTGACACAATGATTTGGTTTGGTATTTGAAAAACCCGAACTAACCCGAGTTTGAAAAACCCGAAAAATCCAAATTTTATTAGTTTGGTTTGGTTTATAAATTTAAAATTTTTACACAAATGGTTTGGTTTGATATATGAAAAAGCTGAACCAACCCGATCATGTACATCCCTAATATAAATATCGGAAATAAGTTTTTACAATACTTAAACTAATTGGTGAACTCAGTTCAAATTAATGTGAGATTATACAATACTAAATTTTTTATGTTTGTTATACGTAAAAGTTGCTTATTATTTAATTACCTAGAGAAGTTAACTACCAAAAGTCAAACTAATTCTAGATTGAAATTCCTAATTTTCTTTTAAACAATCCTACACCAACCAACCTACAAGAAAACTCCTTCTATTTATTAGCTGAATTACATTTATTAATCCTCTAATTTTGGAACCATACTACCCCTACAGCTGTTATTCTACTTTGACATTTATATTTAATTGAATTAATTGTTCAAAAAATAGGTTGTTCATGACTAGTTCATAGCTTCTAGATAGGCTTTTATATTGAGTACGTTATCTGTTCTAATTTATGTGGAATCTTTCAAACATCGAAATTTGAACAAATATGTTTTTTATCGTAATTTTTTTATATATTTTAAAAATATTTTGATTTCAGAAAATTTAAAATTTTCATGATCAAATTCACAGTCAAATTTAAATTGTTTAACTCTTAAAATTTAAATTGTGACACATCAATTGAGACGATTCAACAAGAGATATGTTTGGCTCAAGCTATGATATTGACTTAGATTGTGGTTAGCAAATCATATAGCCCTACATGGACCCCCGATATGTAACCTACTACAAACCCCTTCCATACTTGGCAATTTAGCATGCCACCACTAGATCTACCTTGCCCCCCTTGATTAGGCACATAAAATGCACACTACTCCCATTAGAGTATCAAAAGATAGATCTAGAAATTTACTAGATGTATATATTTTGATTCGCTTAAAGTTTTACAGTCTGTAATTTTTTTTTAAGATGAAGTCGTTATCATGTTTTCTTTAATTTCATATTAATTAGCTATAAAATAGATTTAGATATTTATTAGATCTAGATATTTATTATATGTCTGCATTCTGGTTCGCTTAAAGTCTTATTTATGTAATTTTCTCTTAAGATGAAGTCGTTTTTGTGTCTTCTTTAATTTAAAATTAACTAGCTTTAAATTAGATTTGGATATTTATTATATGTCTGCATTCTGGTTCGCTTAAAGTCTTATAGCCTATAATTTTCTCTTAAGATGAAGTCGTTATCATGCCTTATTTAATTCAAATTAACTATCTTTAAATTAGATTTAGACATTTATTAGGTCTAGATATTTATTATATGTCTGCATTTTGGTTCGCTTAAAGTCTTATAGCCTCTAATTTTCTCTTAAGATGAAGTCGTTATCATGCTTTCTTTAATTTCATATTAATTATCTATAAAATAGATTTAGATATTTATTAGATCTATATATTTATTATATCTCTGCATTCTGGTTTGCTTAGAGTCTTATAGGCTGTAATTTTCTCTTAAGATGAAGTCATTATCGTGCCTTCTTTAATTTAAAGTTAACTAGTTTTAAATTAGATTTAGATATTTATTAGATGTCAGCATTCTGGTTCGCTTAAAGTCTTATAGCCTTTAATTTTCTCTTAAGATGAAGTTGTTATCATGCCTTATTTAATTTCAAATTAACTATTTTAAAATTAGATTTAGATATTTATTAGGTCTAGATATTTATTATATGCCTGCATTTTGATTCGCTTAAAGTCTTACAACCTCTAATTTTCTCTTAAGATGAAGTCGTTATCATTCCTTCTTTAATTTCAAATCAATCAGCTATAAATTTTAAGATGAATTAGACGGAATAAACCTCCCGTCAATAACTTTAAGCATTTCTTAAAAGCATAACATATCTAAAAAGTGATATAATTTATTTAATTTGTTTGTATGGTTAGTAATTAACCAATTGTATAAACTATAACCTACGGGATCTAAATAGCATCTTAATTAGTGTTTTTTTTTCCTTTGCGGTAATATAATTTCCAGAGAGAAAATATGCGCCCCTACCCTAATATTGGAAAAACATTAATTATTTATTTATTGAATTAGTTTGTCCCAAAATAAATATAGACATCGAAGATATTTGGTAAATTTGGTAAATTTTAATAATTTTTCTAACCCTAAAGTAATGATGAGTATGACGAAAATTGCAAAAGTTTCACGACTTTAATTTCTAGTTTACTACCGCAAAAAAAAAGTTTGTCTTTTAAAGTCACCTTCTAGAACGCAAGTATACGTAACAGCTTTTACCAAAGTTTGAAGAAAAATAAAATAAAATAAAATAAAGTATATAAGATATGGTATCTAATGAAATAATATTATATCTGAGCATTAAACATACAACTATTAAAAAAATATCCAACTCGTGCAAGTGTGGTTGGGACGGTTATTTGGACTTTTGTACCTAATAATTCCAATTTAATGCATGAGGAGAATATAATTTTAATTGGTATTCATACGAGTCTTTGGCCAAATTAAAAACATCCCTTAACTATACTCTATGTTTAAACCACATCCTTGCACTATCACAATGAACAAAAAACATCCCTCAATTATCTTAAAAATGGCAAGATTCATCCTTTAATTAGTTTTTATCAAAAAAATTAACGGTTGATCAACCTACAAATCCCCTATTTTATTTGCTCCCATTCTTCTCTTTGCTTATAGTAGTATTAGACAATCCTAACTAAATTGAATGAGCTAGGAAGAGAGGTTTGCATCCTCAACTTCACAGTAGAGAATGAGGGAATTTAAAGTATGAAGGTAGTCTATTTTTATTTTATTTTTGTTGATAAACACTAGTTATTGTATTTTTAAAAATATAAAAGTAACATATTTAGATATTGCATAAAAAATATTTTTTTTTATTTCAATTTATGTGACGTTTTTTGCTTCTTAAGATACAAACTATGTGAAATTTTTATAAATATTTTACTATGTATTTTTCATCATATTCACGTGAGAAGAATTACATCTTTAATATGTGAAAAAAGCCACATACTTATCCATAGTTAATCTAGCTTCATTTACGTGAAAGGAAATGAATTTAACCGTTAGTTTCTGTCAAGAAAAAGATGGAAGGTGAATCTGACCATTTTTAGGATAGTTAAGGGATTTTTTTGCTCATTGTGATAGTAAAAAGGATGTTGTTTAAATTTAGAGTATATTTGAGGGATGTTTTTAGTCAAAAACTCGTATTCATACCATCAAACTTGTGGCTAAATAATTTTGGGATCGAGTTCAAACAATTAAATGAAGTTATTTATTATGTGAATCTAATTTAATTGTGCCTACATCGAGTATCAAATGGAAATTGAAAAAATAGAATACTCTCAATCCTGTCCACTAGCCTCAAAGGTGTTTAAAATCTAAACAACTTTAGGGATCAGTCAAATTTTCCAAATAATTTATAGAGAATAAAAGTTGGGGTATTTTTTAGGTGGCAAATTAATTCAACTTAAATTGATACTACTATAATCTAATAGGACACATTGGACACGTGTCAGTACGATAGATACATTTAAAATATAGTTAGTTTCGGGATAATTATTTGATATATAACCAATAAAAAGCTACAAAATAGGTAAAAACTATCTCTAAATTTCATGACTCGATTATATTTACATCACTTATCTAGAAAATACTTAATAATACTACCCCAATGAGGTTCTCCTGCTCCTTGGACCCACCATATAGCAAGCGGGATTTTATTAAATTTAACAAATAGAATTGGTTAAATATTTGACGAAAGTTAAAGATGCTCACTTTCAACAAACTTAAGTGACTAAAACTTTTCAAGAGTACATCTAAAAGAGCATTTTACACGTATCTCCAAACATAAGAAAATATTTTCATCATTTTTTTGCTTGTGAGTTAAATTGAGAAATTTAAAGAAAAAAAGAGAAGAAACAAATTAAAATTTAGGAAAAATTGCAGAAATTCCACCTTTTAATTTACTTATTACTATTATCCCCTATAAGTTTTACAAATCTCCAAAATCCCTCATTTTCGCACATCAGATTAGTGTATCTCGCGCATCAGATTAGTGTATCTCGCGCATCAGATAGTGTATCATCTATAAAAATGTGCATCAGATTAGTGTATCTCGCGCATCAGATAGTGTATCATCGATAAAATGTACATCAAATTAGTGTATCATGTATAAAATGTAATGTATCTTACTCAACGATTAATGTATCTCGCGCATCAGATTAATGTATCAGCGCTTATATTATTGTATCCATTTTGAGGGATTTCTGTAATTATAAACTTTTAAGGGATAAATTGTAATTTTGCCTTAAAAGTATGTGATTTCTATAATTTTCCCTAAAATTTAATCATTAAACTGAGAAATACTTCATTGGGCCTAAATGAAGTTTTATGGGCTAAAAGGATAGCCTTGTGGAAAAAAGACTAATGGGCAACCATGATGCACAAACAACGATTGGACCAGCTAATGACAAGCCCAGTTATTGACCATTTTTTATCGGGTCATTTGCACTTCTGTTCCTATTTTGTGTTGGTCTTTAATTTTTATCCCTTAGACAATTTTTATCGGGTCATTTGTAGTTATTGTTTTTTATCCCTCAGACAATTTTTATCATCGTAGCTTGTTATGACAATTGTTTAGGATAATTTGTCAGGTTGTCTGTAGTATTTTGTCGTGGTTGTCTTCATTTCCGTCATTTTCTTCTCTATACTACTTTAAGACTCTTTTTTCCTTGAGCGTTGGTCTATCAGAAACATTCTCTTTATCTCTAAGGTAGTGACAAGGTTTGTGTACAGTCTACCCTCACAAATCTTACTTTGTGGGATTACATTGGATATATTATTATTGTTATCGTAATATTCCATATGTTATGCCTCGCGCCCTTAAATTAAAGATTAGGCCATTCAAAGGCTAAAAATTATTATCTCTAAAAAGAAACTTGCAATTCTACGTCTATAATTATTAGTACTTTTTAATGTCAGCAACGTGTGTTGATATTTATGACTTGCCTGCAAGAAATTCAGAAGCATGCAAATCTAATGGGCCTTGAAATGTACGGGCCCAGGCCCAATTTTGTTTGGATATGGATAGAGTTTAGCTTTTGTTACTGGATATCTCTGTAACTATCCACTTTATGGGAAAAGGCATTTTGTTCTTTACTTCAAAATGATGACCCGGCCCACATGAAAATGACTTGTTAACTTCAGGACCACTAAGTTTTTATTATGTCTAATTAAGGACTTTACTTTTTTGGGTGGAGCTAGGGACAAAATTGGATTCTGGATGAACATGTGAAGTCCTTTTCTGAACAAGCATGTGTGTTTTCTTCAATCATACTCTTGCCCTTTCCCCCCAAAGTAAAAAAAAAGGCGTGAGACGGAGCTAGAATTTTTACAAGATTTAAAATATAAAGACATAAGTATACAAAGAAGTCAAAACCAACTTCGTTTCAAGGAAAGGGATTCGTATGAACTCCCTTTCAATATCCTGGCTCCGTCATGAGGAGAGGGTTGTTGACACTTGTATCTCTAAGAAGTAAAAGTCCAATTAAATCCCTTCAATGTTTAGTAAAAATTTTATAATAAGAGATCAAGTTTTAAAGTTATCAGATGCCTATATGCAGTTCTACTGGAGTACTGGTAGCTTAATAATCAGTAGCAAGAAATCGATGAAATAGTCAAGACGTATGAAAATTGGACCATACACTAGTCCTATAATATGATTATTCATATTCCAACATCTATAAATTGATAAATAGTTTTTTTGTCATTTGGTTTTAGAAGAGAATTTTATGTTTACATAAGTAAGCTAGTCCATATTAACCAAAAACATAATAATTTGCATTATGTCATGAACTAGACACACATTTATAGTTGGTTCTCTAATTTTGAATATTAGATTTCATTTTTAACAAAAATCAAAATAAGAACTCTTTTAGGGCTAAATTTAAGGGCCTTATAGACTTATACAATGAAGATTCTCCTTATTAACATCAATTCACTTCACTTTCTATTGAATATATACAATTGATAAGGACAATAACAATATATTCAGCGTGATCTGAAGAGGATGATATGTATGCAGTCTTATCCTACCTTGCGCAGGTAGAGAAACTATTTCTGATAGACCCTTATTTCAAGTAAAACATATCAAAAATTAAGTATTTAAATGGAAAATAGAACAATAGCACCAATAAATAATACGAAAACCGTGAAAAAAAATAAGAAAATATAATAATACAGTAAATGATGGATAAACACGCAACTATCTAATATAGTCTAGTCTTAATGATGCATTAATATAGTGCACTTAACAACCAACTATCTAACGTGGTCTGTTCTCTAAATTATTAGTAACCAAATATCTCTAGCAAGCTATGCCACATAAGAACAAATTCATCGTAATTATTGTTCAAATAGTATTTATGTATTAATAAACTAATCAAATATATATATTCTAAATTTATAATCCAATTATAAGTATTTGAAATTGTTGTTCTAAAATCTAAAATTCAAATAATCCAAATTCTGCATCTACCTCTACGTCCGCCTCCGTTAATGAGCAAAAATAAAGTAGGAAGAAGTGGAGGCCGGAGGGGTAAGTACAGGATTCATGAAAGTTTTATTGAACACATTTATGAAGTCTTTATTTTTTTTGTTTTTCATTTGGTGTTTGATATCCACATTGGCGTTTAATTAAATCCGAATTTACATTAGAAAGTTCCACGTTAGGGGATAAACCGCTTCTTAATAAAGACAATTTCATACTCAGGAAGACTCAAACCCAAAACCTCTGATTGTAGATGATCACTTTAATAAAGTCAAATGTAAATAATTGATGAAACAAATCTGTGACCTAAGTCACTATCCAATACATAGTTTGCACATTATTAACAGCCTAGCATCATTTGGCATGTTCCATGCATCCATAACTATGTGCACAAATGCCACCCAACTCAGCCAATCCCACTCAACCTTCTTATATCCTAATAGTAACCTCATTTTCTTTCACACTTTCAGGGTAAAGTCTACTCTTCCATAAGTATTTAAGCACTTTCAATTACTTAAAAGTTTTAGGATTGTAAATAAATCAATATTGTGCCAAAACCTAACATTAAAAATAGGGGTGTACATGGCCGGGTTGGTTCGGGTTTTTCAAATATCAAATCAAATTATTTGTGTCGGATTTTTAAATTCATAAACCAAACCAAACCAATAAAACTCGGGTTTTTTCGGGGTTTTTGGGTTATTTCGGGTTTTTCCGGTAAAGTATTCATACAAACATATAATTTACTTGTACTTTAAATATTTCTTTAGTCCTACCAAAATACAACTATCTAAGATGTTTCTTAAAAATATAACACAGTATGATATGATTAATGACACTAAAATATCCAACAAAAATAATAATAATGAAATTGTGTAAAACAAATATTGCAAATTAACAAGTCATAATGAAAATTATCATAATTTAAAAGTACTAAATCATGCTAAAATTTAAGTTTAATAAGTATTAGTTACATGACTAAATATTAAAGGAAATTAAAATTAGATTATGTATTTTAATTGTCTAAACCAATGTAAAACTAAAGAACAAATATTCAATATTATTGTTATTCTTAGTGTTGAAATTTTTTTTCTTTTGCATTAGTATTAATTTGATTTTGATTTAAGCTTTATTATAATTACCAACATCTGTGGACTATAATTTTTATTGGCTCATTCATAATTCTAAGTTTCAAACTTGAAATAATATATTAAAAGATAAAAACTATAAAAATGTATAAGAAATATTTAAAATTATATCAAAGTAAATATTTTTATGTATAAAATAAAATTTTAAAATTATATTATATAATGTCGGATTGGTTTGGTCTCGGATTGGTTTTTTTTAGTTAAAACCAAACCAACCCAAATATAGTCGGGTTTTTTTTTTCAAAACCAAACCACTAGTCTGGTTTTTTTTTTCGAGTTGACTCGGTTTGCGGTTTGATTCGGTTTTGTACACCCCTAATTAAAAACATATCAAAGTGATTTCTTTCCATACAGAGTTAAGTTACCTAATGCATGTGCTTGATGAATAATCGAGGTGTGCACAAATTAATCCCAACACATTATAAAAAACCTTAACTCTATTCGGTGAATGTTTTGTGCCACATTGTCCATCCTCTAAAAATAACAACGCAGCATGTTGGATTCTAAAAGGATGCACTATTTTTTTAGAATCCAACACGTACATATCATCATTTTTGAAAAGTCCAAAGAAATAGATCTACATAGAACATAATGTAATGGCAATTGGGATTCTAGTGTCTATATTTGTCTCTAGTAGACATTATGGAGGAAGATCCAGCTGCATATCTCCTTCAAATAATATTAGTAACAAATCCAATTTAATTCAATGTTTGACAGATTTGTATATTAGTGTGTCTCCATTCACACAATCTGCTTGATGCCACTTTCTATTATAATATACAGTTGGCCATCTTTTCAGTTCTTGGACATAAAATAAAAATTAACTAAAAAATTCTTATTGTTTATACTAAAACTCAAGAGCTGTTATCTTGCCATGTTTTTGGAAGGATACATTTTTCATAAAAGAAATTTAGCCAAAGAGATTTTGGTTTTTTCATGTACAAAATCAGCTAAAATAAAAACAAACCAAAAAACTAAGAAAACAGAAAGAAAGCCCAATCAAGAACTCAATCCACATTGTTGGTTTTATGTAAATCAGCTAGAAATCTATAAATAATTACTCCTCACAAGTGTCAAAATTTACTTACAAAATATACACTTAAAACTTAAACTATGTATCTGTATCCCTCACTATACCACCAAAAACTTTTAAGTCTAGTTTGGTTATTGAGAAACAAAACTTACATGTGTAAAAGGTACCGGAAAGTAAATTCATAAGGCACTATCTGGAGAACGTTGGAAAGAGGCTCGTTATTCTTTCTCTCGAGGCAGTTGATTGCTTCTTTTCCGTGTTCGTTTGGAAGTTGAAGGCATATCCAATCAAGTAGTGACTCTAGATCCTTTGCAAAATCTAGCAGATACCAGTCCAACAGCTTTGGTATTGCTACCAACTTCTTTGATGTTGAAACACCAACGGATGCCTGCAAATACTCCTTCTTTGCAACTTGAAGCTCATTTTCAATATTTGCTGCTGTGTATACTCTCACCTGTTTTAAGACAGCTCCAGAATTAGCATTGTTGTGTATAACAGAGGCACGGAAGAGTAGAAAATATGAAGATTCAGGTTGGTCATTTGTGGTGTTTACAAGTTGAAAATTATGTAACACAGTTGGGATTGTTACAATGATATGAAGTATCAGATGTAAATAAATTTTGAGGTAAAAGGCTCTTATAACTTACAGCAGGAGAGGAAAAACTTCCACAAGAGAGCGCAAATGTCACCAATGGTTCGGAAAGCTCCAAGCCAAAGACGCTGCGTGCAGTCATCTCGTCATTCTTTACACCCTTAGCAAAAGTCTGGTGAGAGCATGCAAACATGGTAGACTTGTAAGTTAAACTCAAGAAGCATGAACAGGACAAAAGGTAATTCCCTAAGTTGAAAAGACTTACAAATTTTGAGTGATAAGGCAACCTCAAAATGAAATGCTCAATGGTTATGGCATTAAGCAAGTGTCCACTAACCTTTATCGTTGCCTGTGAAAGGGAGAATTTCACCAATTAAAAAGCAAAGAAAATGCATCATATCATTATCAACTGATTGAATTATCAGGCTTATCGAATGAGAGAGTACAATTGATATTGCACGGATAGGATAGGACACCGAAGCATTACCTTTTGCATCAATGCCACAACCATTTCAGGGTTCTCAGGTAGGCCATACTCCAGGAAGGCCTGAAATGTTAACCGAATGACGGAATGAGTAATAATTAAAACAGAATTTGGAAGGTGGCGTATTCATAAATCAGTATACACAGAACACGCTAAACTGTTGAAATCTAAAATCTTACATTCATCATGCATGAATTGTAAATGTTGATCCAGAAAGCCAGCTTTTCTTGGTGGCTAAGGCCCTGTAAGTTCGCTGACGCAAGTTTCTCAAGCAGAAGTCTGAAAAGAGGACTAATATATGTGAGAAAACATCCTAATAGAATATCTTGAAATATTATATAGTCTCACTAAGCTATATATTTACCAACTTACTTCAGTCGACGAACTAGGAATACAGATATTGTTGTTCGATTTGGATTGACAGAAGAAGCTTCAACTGCATATAAATGCTTATATGGACCGATATCTCTCCTTTCAAACTTTGAACATATTCCATAAGGATCTCCAAACTCTTTCTTCTCAATGCTCTCACATGAATTATATCCTGTCAATGAAGGCAATGTATCTGCTGTAGTCCTGCCCTTCCTAGAGCTCATTCTGAGGAAAATATTCGACAAGCATTTCAAAATATTTTCCGAGATTGTGTTTGGACTTTCATCTGGTGACAGTTTTCTATCTTGAGTAACAAAAATTCTCTCTTCCAGACTCCCATGGTACATTACTTGATCCTCCAGCTGCAATTGTAAAAAAATCTATATCTGTTATGCTGCACAAGATTCTAAGTTTGGAAAAAATGAAGGTCACCGAATTATCAACCTGCAATTTCTGAGGATCTACGCGTTTCTCTGCTAATCTGTTCTCAGCAGGAAGCTTCTTAACAGGTGTTCTGACAGTTTTCACTTTCGCATTTACTGATCGATGCTTGCTTTTCGTGGAAGACAATGAGTGATTCTCTTTTAAGCAGCCGTCATCTGAAAAAATATGAATTTCATAAGGATAAACTCACTCTCTTACTCCATTACCTTGACAAGCATGACTATCATTTTCCTTTTACAATTGGAACAACAATGAATTCCAGTTCCACGAGATTACCAGAGAGAGAAGGCAAATGTCTTCCCGAGAATGAAGCTGAATTCGATTCTAGTTGGGGCGATAGCTTCGTTTGCTTCTGCTTCGGACTCTTCACTTGATTTTGCTCAACAGTATCAGTCACATTATCCATATTCCTCTTGGAGGACGAAATATACACAGCTTCATGATACAATCCTTGCCTGAAATGCACAACTTTCTCTTCGAGCCTAACGACTTCCTCCTCCAAAACAGCTACTTCAGCAAGAAGCTCCAGTGTCTATGAATTTCCAATTACATAATCACACTTAGAATTGCAATTGCCAAAGTGGAAACAAAGAAAATCTCATCTTCAAACTTATAACAACATCAATTGTATTCAATACATTGCAACAACATCATTGAAGAACAAATAATACTAACATTTGGAGGAAGATAAGGAGGAAGACGAGGAAGTGCACCGAGAGGTCGAGTAAACGCCCTTTCAAGAGCTCTATGCACATTTTCCTCATGCCTGAGTTTCTTCTTTAGCTTATCAACCTACAATTTACACATAACAATAACAAGTTAAACACCAATTACAGATTCACTGCAAAGCTAAACAATTCAAGAATCAAATGAGTTTACACACATCTTGTAACAATGCTATCTTTCTCTCCCTGATTGCTTTTCGTCTATTTATCGGTGTTTTCTCAGTACTCATTTTCCTGTTTCCTTGCATTTCCACTTTCTCCTTCAAACAAGAAAACAAACTCAGCTTCCACAAAAAAGGAATTATAGATGTAACGGAAAAAGCATAAAGCACAAACATCCAGATAAAAAGGAGGAAAAAGCAAACAACAATATGAAACTGATGTGGATAAGTATCAAATAAAAACTCACATTTTTTTTCAAATAATTCTGTAAAAACACAAATTACAAACCCAAATCTACCTTAAGCTAATTAGATCATCTAAACTTCAACAAGACAATAAAGATTCATTTTTTAAAAACAATATTTCATTGGGTAAGAAACAATTTTCTGGGTAATTTCCAGAAGATAAACAAAAACAAATCAGCACCCAGAAATTTTCTACTCATAAATTTCAGTAAAAATCTCACCTTTACATTCTTTGATGGAGTTTTCATAGATTGCAGACTGGTTCTAACTCTAGCATTCATCTTTTTAACTTTCTTTTTTCACACCCAAGAAGGAAAAAACACAAAACAGAGAGAATAAGAGGCTCAGAGGAATGAATTCATTGCAGCAGAGCAGATGCAGAACAAGCGGGAAACAATGGTGAAAAATTGAAAACTTGAATTTCAATTCAAGAAAGAGGTAAAATTGGAGACCCAATAGGCTAAAAAGGACAAAAAAATGTTGAGTTGGATCCTAGCATTTTCTTGATCCGCGTGAAGTCAATAGCACCAACCCACCATTTCTTCTTCTGCAATAATCCGTACTCACCATTTCTCAAGAACAAACATTATTAGATACAATAGGACCTGCATATGTATATGTATATATATAATGTATTGTTTCATAAATATATATATATATATACACACACAGAGTGAGATGGAGCAGGCGTGGGGGGACTGTAATTTGTTCTACTTGTGTTGTGTTAATAAAGAGAGTATGGGGGAATGAACTCATGTGTTAAATATTATCTCGGTGAATCAGAAACAGATTCAGAATTTAAATTTGATGAATTTTTATTTTTAGAATTATACAATTTGACATATTGAACTTTGGAATTATGGGTTCATATTCAAATTTTATATTTATTATACTTTTGTAATTTTAAATAGAAATATATAGTATATATGAAAAATATTAAATTAACAATATAGTACTACTTTCACCTATAGTTTTGACACAATACATGATTTATTCAATGAATTCATTGTTGAGTTCAAAAGTATGATATGAGATTTAGATTCATCGTACTTTTAGTTAAACTAATGGTGGATTATTATGTTATATTATTCATGTTACAGTTTCAAGTTGTGTAAGGAGGTATTATAATTGTCTCGCATTGGTTGAGGGAGTGAATTGTTATCTTTTTATTTAATTTTGAGTATTAGTTAACTAATCGGATATACTTTCTTAAATTGAGTTAGTTAGGATTAAGGATTTCGTATAAAAAAAAATTAAAACTATATATTTATGTTAAGTTTAACACTCTTTTATCACGAAAATTAATTATTTAATGTAACCATATTACGTATTTGTTAATTAAAATTTCTAAATTGGTTTTAACTTTAATATAGATATGTTTCGTGGAGAAAGAGTGAAGAGCATTGAAAGGTAAATTAGTTTGCTTTGTGAAAAAGCAAGCTAAAATGCGCATCTAATAAGTGCATCATAGTGCCGTACGCTACCAGACAACCCATCTTTCTGTATCATCATAAATTAACGTGCGCCATTACCTTTTTTTAATTTATTTTTTCACTAGTGTCCGATATGTTTTGGGATCCACCCAATTTGAGTTCGAGACGAGAAATCTCATTTTGAAGGTAAAACACTTTTTACTAAAGATAATTTTATACTTAAAATTTGAATCCAAAATTTCTAATTAAAAATAATAGAATATTTATCACTCCGTCACAATCTTCATTAGCTATCACCCTTTTCATCTTAAGGAGTGACCCCTTTGCTTTACTTTGGGGACTTTGCTTTTCTTTTTTTAGTTACTAACATTAATGTCAATCTAGTTTGTCTAAAAAAATTTCTCCTTTTCTTTGTTTATTTCTTTCTTTTTGAGAAATGTCAATTTTAAGCTCCAAACCCATCATGAATTTTGATAATATCTTCCCTTCATTATTTGCAAATAAATTTCCATAAATGTTAGTGAGTCCATATAATTTTGTACCTCTTAGAATATTTTGCTTGGGTAGAAATGCAAAAACTCACAGTTATATTCTTGACTTTTGGAGTAAGAGAAGGCAAAGTATCATAGAGGGAAGAGTCAAATTGGTGACAACATACTGATTTTTTTAAGAGTAAATTTTAGGAATATCAAAAATTAAAATTATATTAGCGTTCTATAGCTACAATTTTGTTATTTGCGCTCCATAACAAACATAGTTACTATGGAGCGTCTGATTTGTTTAAATCGCACGCATCTGATTTATATAAAATCGTAGTAATGTGTATAAATCGTAGCGATTTGTATAAATCGAATATCTATGTCTATGAAAATTGTGTTTGTATATGTATATGTTCTTTGTGTTAGGCTAGAGTGGCGAGCAAGATTTGGCAAGAGGCGAACGAGAGAGGGCAGAAAGTGGAGAGAGGTGAATTGTATATCTATATCTGTTAGATATATATATATGTAACTACTATGTATATGTATCAATGATTGTGTTTGCATATCTGCATAAAATTTGAATTTGTATACAATTGAATCGAGTTAAAACATTTATATATCAAATCTCTCTCGCTTTATACAAACACAAATTGTACATTGTATTTGTATAATTTGTGTTTGTATAAAACGAGAGAGAAAGACGAAAGAGAACTGGGCAGGGGAATATTTGTATAAATATAATTATAAGTATATCAGATGGAGAGATATGCATTTGTATTTGTATATATAGTCTCTCTCGTTTTATACAAATACAAACACAAACACAATTTATACATTTGTATTTGTATAAAAGTGAGAGAGGCGAGAGAGAGAATTGAGAGTGGAGAGCAAGATTCAGGGGAGAGAGGCGATAATATAATGGCAAAAAAAATGTGTTTGCTACGAATTGAAATTAAATGAAACTATAGCTATAACATTTATTTTGAATTAATAATTTGCTATAATACACAATCTTCCTTTTTTTTTATTGAGCTATCTAATATTTAAAATTCACCTATATAACTAATTAAATTCACGTTTTATATTATAGGCTTTACAATTTTTTTGTTATCAAGGCTCGAGTCTAAGTCTATGATTAAGAATAGTGAATTCTCATCCATTCGGTTATATTCATGTGTAATCACTGTAATACGAGTAACTAGTTAGTTAACATTCAATTTGTAACCCCCAAGCGATTGCTTTCATGGCCTTATAGTAGAAATCCATGTACGTAACATGGAATTTTTTAAATTTAGTCGGATTAATGAATTTTTGCCTACAAAAGTCATAGAAAAGAATAATTTGGTTTGTTGAATGTGGATAATGCTATATTCTCTCATTTTCAAAATAAAATAAAATAATAGGGATGCTTGTACAATTTGTTGTTAATTTAATTGTCATCTAATTGTCATTTGTCAGAGTTCAGTATAAAAAAACTACAGTACTCTTCTTTTTCTGAACCAGATAAAATAATATCATAAAGAATTTTTAAAAATAAAGAATGTGGTCATAAATGAAAATTCATTTTTTTTTAAAAAAAGATCGTCACGTATTTAAATCGTAACTCACAGATAAAAACTGTTATCCCACATTCAAAATATAATGTTTTTTTTTTCCTTTTCTTTCTGTGTTCTCCCCTCACCAATTTTTGTTTTTTAAAAAAGAAAATAATTGTCCTTTTTTTTAGCTCCAAAGAAAAAAAAAATACTAATCTGGTAAGACTTGAATGAAAAGGACTATCGATAAGAATTGTGGTGGGACAAATAAGATCTCTCTATTTTTAATTACTAAAAGTTTTGAGTTATAGTCCAGAATAAGAAAATAAATTAACTTTACATGACACGAATTTGAACTAGTCGATTTGAATTATTAGAGCCCTAAATAAGAAAACAAATGATCAATCTTACATGACACGAATCTGAATTATTCGTTAGAGCCCTGGAAAAGAAAACAAATTATTAATCTTACATGACACAAATTTAAATTAGTCGAAGACCGATAAAATTATCGGATACCATCTGAAAAAAGAGAAGAATGGAAAAGGCTGATAAAATCACATGGCTGTCTATTAAAGTGCTTTAAACTTGAAAGGGATTTATAAGGCAACCAAATAAATGGGAGTAATTGCCTTTTTCAATACTTGGATTTCACTCATTCGTTTTATACTTTTTTTTTTTAAATGAAAAAAGAAATATGTTCATGTTCAATTCACATATTGATGATCAAGAACCAAAGTTGAAAGATCAATTAATTCATGATTTGGTCTCTTAAAAGTTTGGTTATTAAATTTAAAAAACTCTATACATTTAGCTAATCAAGTTAGGAACCCCAATTAAAAGCTTGTGATGTAAAGTTATACTTTGCCAATTAATCTACTCATAAAACATATCCATAATTATTTGATACTCAATTTCATCTCACTAGAAAATGAACAAGAATTTTAATAATTTGGTGGTAACATATTTGAAAAAATGATTTAATTTATATACACTGATAAAAATAATAATACTATATTAACTTGTTGTAATAGGCCAATTTATTAATACTTTATTTATCAAATAACTAATTCACATTTATTTTGAACGATTGATTATAATGATCTCTTATTTGAGCAGACAAAGGATCACCTCATTACCAAGATGTCGAAATGTCATTGAAGGCCATTACAATAACATATCCATTGTAGTTCTACGTTTACAAGTGAGATTTGAAGAGTTTATGATGTATGCAATTGCAATAACAAAAAAGAAACTTATGAATTGAAACGATTTTTGATATACCCGCGAAAAGACCATTAGTAAATCTAATATTTGAAAAGGTAATTTCTATATTCTGTGTTATTAACTTTATAAAGTTATTAATTACTGACACTCATCTACCAAAAATTAAAAGAGACACTTAATTGAAGAATAAATTATATTATATTACCAAAAAGGAATAATTATTAATTTATATTTTATAGTATAATTAAAAGAAGGTGATCATCATGATAAATACACATGGAGAGGTGGGTAACATTATTAGGGGTGCTGACAGACTGAGCAATCATATATATGGACATATCACGCTCTTAGCACGTGACTTACTCCAAATTAAACCACTAATAATATTTCATTAAGCTTTCTACTTTAGTATTATTGTTAATTAATTGGATAATTAGGCCATGTTTCATGGATAAAAGACAAGTGTGTGTATATATATATATATACACATAAAAAATGATATGACAGTTTTTTGAAGAGTGAATTCGATTTTAATTTATTTCTTTGAAATAAAACGGTGAAAAAAAATGTTAAATGAATTATCGAGAAAGATCTATTAATGAATCAGTTATTCATTATGAACAATGAGTCATGACTTAAAGGAGTTGATCTAAGATAATATTCTATTATTTGTATATGATTTTGTTAGCGTACGTAACTAGCTATGGGAATTAATTGGATTAATTAATATAGTATATATTGCTGTAGAATTATAATTCAAAAAGATTAAATATAGTAATGAACTATATATGTTTTTTTCTAGTAATAAATCTACGAGGGAAAACATCATCGTCTCCGTGCACGCTAAGTTTTTGGGGGACAAAAGTTCATTTTTTAAATTAAAATTAAAACTACTCCCAATAAATTAACCTTGCTTAAGCGGCTGTCTAAAATGTTGTTTTTTAATTAAAAAATGATTTAACTTATACAAGTGATAATTATAAGATCGATTATATTATATGATAGTGAATATTAAACTGTAAACCTTAGCATAGTTACAAAATGACTATTGTGAAGATACATAAGTTAAAATAAAGTATGTCCGATTGTATTAGATTGGACAAGAGTAGAAATGACCACATTCATGTTAAGGTGCAAGAGACATACATTATGGATAAAACTTAATAAAATGTGAGAAGGTTTCTTGAGATGGGTTGGATATGTTTTGTATCGATCTAAAAATGCATCCATTTGTACGTATGTAACTATGTGCGGTAAGTGAAGTATTAAAAGAAGACGACAATGTATACCTAAAAAAAGATCATATGGAAAGGAATTGATTTCAATTTTCAAAAGACCTTCAAATGTTTTGTATCAATACAGACTTAGCTAAAGATAGGACATAATAGAAGAACAAGATTCATATAGGCAATAAGTAATTACTACCAGTTAAGGATAAATTTAAACTCGTGATACTTATTCTTGTGTCTGAAATCTTTGCCTTAACCCCACGAAAGAGATTTTAATGCACGAGATCTTATTGTACTTATAAAAGATCTTGCTAACTATAATACATGCATAGCAATTAATCATGATGTATCACAATATCCCAATTTCGATTTTCAAATCAATCAAAGTGTTTCTATATATAATAATAATAATATGATATAATGTTCTATTTTCATATTTCTGTTTTATCTTAGATCTCAAAACTTTGGGGACCAGATTCATAATTAATTTATACTAGCATACAAGAATTATAAAGACACTTGGGATACAGGAACCTTCATTGATTACTAATTATTATATATATACATATAACATTTATTTAACTCCTAATTGATAATAGTCGTATATGACAAATCTCATGTTTGACCAAAATAGAAAAATGTTACAGTCATGCACTAACAGACATTGATGAATATGGATACTCTTTTGTGAATTATGGGAGAAAATAAATTATGTCTACTCCAATACAAACAAATTTAATCCCCAATATTTTAATGCTTACTTTTTAAAATGTACTAATTATTAATCCACTTCTTTAAGAATTAGATTCTGTATCTCATAGGAACTAGACAAATTTAATATTTTATTTTGTAGTAGTTCAAGTTTTTAAAATTCCTAACTAGTCCTACATATGTAAACCTATAACACATATTATCTAGTTTTGACCCAACAGGATGTACATATTTATCTAGTTGGCTAAGCCATTATCGAGTTTAAAAATATGTGTATCATGTAAATTTATGTTATATTTTATAAATTTCACTTTTTTTCTCATTTCCAACGTGAGATTCACTTATTATACGTATTTTTTTTAGAAGCTTGACAATCTAAAAACTCATCAGTCTCTCCGCCCTCTATTAAATTCATAATTCATAACTAGTCCACCAACATATGTGTTTGTATTAGGAAACAGACCATGATCAAACATTTATACAATAATCTTTTTTTTTTTTTGGTGTTCTAATGTCACACCCCGATCCTACACCCCGGACGTGGTTGTCACTCGAGTCTTAACACATGAAATGATAATGTAAAGACAACTGAACTACTAACTCTCTATGAAATCTCTAAAACAAAGAGGGATGTCGGGACAAGACCCACAATCATCCTAACAATGAAATACTTAAAGCAAATGATAAAAAGAGTCCTCCGGAATGCAATGAGGCTCACCAATGACTCTGAGTGCTCAACTGGATCAATGAGGCGCTTGATGTTGATCCTGGTTAACTGCGTTTGCATCATAATAAGATGCAGGCCAACTAACATCAGTACATTGAATGTACGAGTATGCGAGTTGGAATGCTAAACATAACTTAAGCTTGAAAAGAATCTGAAAAAAACACTTACCTTGGCCTTACTCAACTCCTGAATAACTTAACTCAATATAAAGCAATAAAACACATGCAATATATAGAAAGCCTTTAAAACAATAGAAAACAACTTAGTTCGTTAAAGAAAATGCAATAACAAACTCAACTTTACTCATATAATAAAGTAATATAGTTTCTGTAGGAGTTTCTCTAACTGACAACCACCGCTATGAGCCTAAGTGGTGATACAACGTCTTGCCCACGCTGCTAGAACTGTCCTATACTTTACTGTCATATAGAATGCCTTAACTAAGTGGATCCACTAGTCTATGCTAAAAGCATCTTAAAGAGTCATCTAAAAAGTATGATCTTTTACTACCCATGATGACTACATGGTTTATGAAGACTTGAGTTAATATTAACTCGCATCTTCATATCGGTGCTCAATACTACTCCTAAAATATACTTAGCTCATATGATTTAAAATCTTTCTTTGGTTTGAGATAATTACTTAAAACTTTAGCTTAAAAGCTCTCTTGGAAATCGATATTTCCCTTTCTTGTTCAAATGTGAGAACATTTTAAACTCTTGGGAATACTTAGTTCCCTTATAGCTTTTTGAGAAATGAGCACAACTCTTTACTCTTTTCTTAACTTGAAACTTAAGTCTTAAAACAAAGTTAAAACGTTTGTGAAAGACTTTTGAAAACTTTATAAACTTCTCTTTACTTGCTTCTTAACTTCTAGACTTGACTCTTAACTTTCCTTGAATTGAATTATGGATTCAAGGTTCATGATCTCATGTTTATGGATGATTTCATGATGTTTAGATGTACCTAAGAGTGTTGGAATCAACTAAGAAACATAGGCATATTGCTAAGGAACAAGTACGAAAAGATGGGGATGAATGGGGAGAACTGGCGTCCCTAGAGCTCTGAGAGGCGCAGGGTGCCAGCCCTCAAAATTCAGAGACTGGTTGGGGCACACTGGCTGGCGCGGCGCCCCAAGGGTGAAAATTCAGAAACCCTTTTGGGGCGCGCTGACTGGCGCGACGCCCCGCCCTTTTTCCCAGGTGTTTGACGACTTTTCTTACTCGTTTTTCATCTCTAAACTTCAAAGGTTCTTTCCCCAAACATTTAGAATTGACTAAACCATCCAAATACATCAAATTCTACTCGAAATCACAACTAATTACATGAATTAGGATCAAACAACTCCTCAACAATTTCAACGAATCAAGAATTCAAAGGAACTTCAACAAACCCAACAAGAATTCAATTTCTAAACTTTCAAAGACTTAATTCGCTGAAATAAAATATGATTTGGCACGTGGGTAAACTAACCCAATGCTATGTGATCTCACATACCTTGTAGGTATCACCCCTTGACAAAATCCACAAGCTAAACTCGAATGTTCTTGACGATTTCTTGATTTCTCTTCTCCTTTCTCCAAGCCCTAGCGTGAACTTCAACTTTTCTAAACTGACTAAAATTTGACTTTACCCCAATTAAACTCCTAAAAACGAATTAAAACAATTGGGTAAGGAAAAGGCTAAATTACCCTTTCGAAATCTGGATTGGACTTTCCTTATTCGAACAGCCCAACTTCCAAAGGGCATATCTCACTCATACGAACTTGGAATCACTCAAACTTTGCGGCGTTGGAAAGATTATTCCAAGAGCTTTCCTACCATATCTGGAAGTACACCTAACTCATCTTGAGCTAGGAGTTATGGCCGTTTGAAGTTTACCAAAACTCAACTTATTCTAACTTGACCAAATTTCCAGATTTTCATTCTTTCCAAAAACGACTATTTCCAATTATTAACTCCGTCTTAGTTATTTCAATTTGCGAGATGTTACATATAACTTATAAGTACTTGGCTTGTCAACTCATGCTCATAATTTGACTAAGTAAAGGTATAATTAAAACAAGTTGATTAAGATTAGATTACTAATGAACAATAATAATGTATGATTGTAGATGAATCTTGATCTCATCTTTTCAATAATTTGTAAAATAGTCACAAACAAATAATGATTTATAGAGTAACAACACATGTTACTGTCTTAATTTGATTGGATGCTATATCATTAATCCACCAAGATAAACATAAAAAGACCGCTGATTGATAAGCAATATAACCAGCTACCATGTTTTATTAGTAATTATAATTATTTTGTGTGGCTCTACGTGTGTGTGGTGGGTGGGTGGGAGGAGTGCATAATATTTTGTAAATTTAGTCACTTCAAAATCAACTTCAAATTAACATACGTTATCAAAAATTACAAAATTCACATATGAAATTTGACAACAAACTTCCAATATTTTTGCCTGATAGTCAGGCAATTGAAGCCGTCTTGCTAAGACCAAACTTCAAACATGTATATCTGAAATTTCATATTTTCTAAGTTTGAAAATTGTTAATATGACTAATTTAAATTCAAGCCGCATAAGTTTTAATCATTAAGTATACTGACCTAACCCCCTTTTCACACAAAAAGGTACTGAATGTCCTTTTACAAAAAAAATTCATTTCATATATGTCTCAATCTAATTCCTAGACACAGCTATACTATTTCAACAAATCCAATTATCCCAGTTGGCAAAACACTACTCATTGCAGCCAAAAGAAAAATCAAGCAAAAAGACAATGAACATCCTAAAATATAAAAGACATTCGAGCTGAAGTAATTTAATTCACTCAAATGGATAAGAGCGTTAATCAGTCTTAATTTTAGCTCTGGAGGATTTCTAAAACGTAAGGTAAACAATTGATTCTATTTTTGGAATGACTCAACACAATGCTTCATCGAAAATAAGATATAATAATAATTAAAAAAAGGTAACCCCTATTCCATTGAATTGGAGAATTTCAGAACATGTGAATTAATAGCAATGAAATAATTTTGATGATTAAAAAAGAAAATGAAGAAAATTAATGTTCAACAAACTCGAAATAACTTGTCTGATGAGAAGAAGGAGTATCAAGTACGATCGTTCTTAAATTTATTATAATACAAAGTCGTACAAGTGAAACTTTTTTTTCCTATTAGAAAGAAGTATTGTATTTAAGTTGTCCTAGATTTGTAGGCTCACCAGATAACAACTAAAAAAAAAAGGGTACAATTAACAGAATGATAAATTCGTCTTCATGCAAAGATTATTAATTATAGAATAGTTGTCTAAATTGACATTTCACCTAAATGTCATCATAAGGTACTATATTTCTGATTTAATTGACTTAGAATTTAATAGTATATAGTATATGATCTTAAGTACAACTGCTATGATTTCATAGACATACGGATAAATAAAGTAATAAATATATGTTGTTATAGGGTTCACATTTCCACAAAGGACCACACCATTGCACCCCACCACGTGTTTGCTAAATAATGAATCGCTGTCCATTATCCTAAGGTCTCGGATTTGAGTCTCGACAACGTTGCTTATTTATATAAATTTTATGGAATAAATATTCAAGTATAATTAAGATTCTGATATAAATATCAAACATTAGATGACAAATAAAAAAACACCATAATATCTCTTTCCTTTCGAGAACTGAAGGTCAGATTTCTTTTAATTAATATTTTGATTTTTGATATTTATTGATCTAATTGATTCAGATTTTTTTAAAAAAGTCATAAAGTTTCTTTTTTCTTCAAGACCTACAGGTGATTTTTTTTTTAAATAACTTTTTTGGAATTTGATCTTTATTGATCAGATTAATTTAAATATATGTCGTACAAAGGCATACTAATGAAGGAAACACCTTCTATCATTTTTTTAAAAAAAAAACTTTAAGAATTTGAATTCAAAATTGTGGATTAAAAATGGAAAGATGTTCCACCATTATTAGAAATAAATGTCTTTTTCACCACAAATTACTAGAAAATTTATGTTACAACTGTGATTTTTCTATTCATTTTTCATCGAATAAATTTACTAAGAGAACATATGGTGACTAGAAAATTTTTTCCCCTGAATTTATTTTTCCACTTATTCAATCAAAAAATCTAAATAAATCGAACGAAAAACAAGGTGGAGACGTACCGGACTTTAGTGTTCTTAGTATTATCAGTAATATAATTGTTTTAATTTTATTTTGTGATTGTGTGTCATATATTATCCACACTAATTGATCATATATAGTTTCCCATCATAAAAAAAATTTATTGTACCTCTCTTCCATTAAAGCTTCTCTTTTTCTTTTCAATACTTTTATGTCTTATTTTTTTCCTTTAGCCTCTCCACGTCTTTTCTCCTTTTAGCAAAGTATAATTCATTAGAAAAGAAAAGTTAAAGATGTAGGACCATTGTCAAAAATTATCTAGACAATTTTTTTTTAGTTATTTTACTCCTCTCCTTGGTCCAATTTAGAAAAAAAAAAGAAGAACATAATATGTACTAAAAATCTCTCATACTACAATTAAGACATTAAAATTAGTTGTGATATCCAAAAGGCCAATTTTTTTTACAGTAGATCTTGGTCAAAATAGCTTAGTAATTTTAATCATTCAAGTGAGCTATATTTTTGGTAAGTCGATTTGGCGATGCGGGACGAATTGGAATTCGGATTGTGGTGTCAAACTGCAAGCTAACTTAGATCCCACAAAGGGTGTTGGTCAAGAGCAACGTCAAAAATATAAGTTTATAGCTAGGTTAAATATGATTTTTGTGCTAGTAATGATTAAACTTTTTTTTAATACAATTTGAAGCAATTGAGAGAGATAACTTGGTGGTTAAAGTCGTGCAAAATGTAGGTGCCCCCAACGCATTTGAATCGAAAGCCGAATTACGATGTCAAAATGCAAGCTAACTTAGATCTCTCAAAAGGGTATTGATAGATTAAGACATCGTGAAAGTCAAATTCCGCTAAAAAGGTGTTTAACAACTCATACTCATCACCTACCGAATCAATTAATCTTGAAAGAAAAAAAGAAGCTCTTAAGCGTGCAACCACTTACATGCACCCGACCATCGAGGCAAGTGTCAGGCCCTGATGTGTAGGAGGGACCACAAAAAACTATAGCAAATTCAAGATAAAATAGGAGAAAATTCAAGAAAAAAACAAGAGATGGGAAAAAAGGGTTCATACTCACACTAGTCACTTGTAATGAAAGTCAAAATAAGTAGTACTAATTGGTAAGTGTGGTCCTTACTATATTTAGAGGTCCCAATTAATGTCCTTTCATCTTCATGAATTTCTGGAAATTTTTAACTTTATAATAGTAATAATATATAGTAGAAAGAAGACATAAAATAGAAGAAAAAAAAAATTAGAAGAAAAAAGAACAGTGACATTGCACTGTTGTTGTTATCATAAAAGGTCAAATATCAACCACATGCTAAAAAGCTATACCTTTTTTTCATTTATGTGGTACAATCAAAAGCTATGTACTTTTTATCCAACTTGGGAACTTGTACCTTTACCGAACCCGTTAGAGTCCGACTAAATCTGGATTATGCCAAAAAGTCTACATCGGAGTTAAAACACTCCCTAACAAAGGTGAGTTGTACTTAGGGATACTCGAACTCGAGACATCTGGTTAAGAATGAAGAGGTACTTACGACTCCACCACAACCCTTATTGGTACATGTAGCTTTATCTTAATCAACATCAAACTCTTAGCTATCTTAATAATGTTTATATAATTCTTGATTTGATAAAAAACATTCTAAGAATTTTAAGGAATCTAATGAGACTCATCCATTAAGTTTTTAAAGACATAATCATAGTTTTCTGATGGGGAAAATGAAGTCTCAACATTCAACAATTATGAAATGAAACATGTGAATAACTATGATTAAGTGCTTATGGGCACTATTGTGCAACAAGTCACATATGTATATTCAAAAACATGATGATATGGTTAATGAAATGGAAAACATTTCATGTGTTGATAGTTTAAAATTGATAAAGAAAAAAAATACTAGATAATTTTTTTCGTATGTTTAATTATTGGAAAGTTGAGTAATCTGATATCTGCACAAATGAAAGGTAATAAGTACTTAACAAATTAGTCGTCGAGTTGTGTAGAGGAGGAATATTAATATTTTTAGGTTATGAGTTTTGGATAACAATCTTTTTTGCTTTCTGAATTTTAGATTAATCTTTTATATTTATTAAATGAATTTGTTAATACAGATATAGAGTTTGAAAAAACTAATTATATCAAACCCTAAAGATGGCTTCTCCCTTGGCGTTTGCCCATAAGTCAGCTCAAACACCATCGTTGTCAGAGATGAAGGGAGAGTGTCAACAAACTCAATAACTTTGATTTAAACTCTGTATTTATTTTAAAATTTTATTAAATATTTATAAATTCTATATTCAAATTCATAAACTTTAAATTTTAGCTTCGATATGATAGTTATAAAATAAAAATAATTAAAGACTCTCGAAAACATATATTCACCTTCATAAAAGAGAGAAGTGTACGTACTCCAGAGTCCGGACTCAATAGAGTCAGAAATTGATTCGATTTATGGGTCACATTTCCAAATTTTGCAGAATTATAAATTTTGGTAAATAACTTTTGGGAGACCATTTTTTGCGTACGAATTGACTTGTTCTGACACTTTTATTTTAGAATCTTCCTTTAATATTTCCACTTCATTAATTTAACTGTCAAATACAATAAATATATTCAACGTAATTTTATAAAAGGAATTTGAACATGATAATATTTATATTATGTTATTTATATTTTGTGAAAGTAGAAAGACTATTTACGATAAACATTCAATTCATGTTGTATTAAGATGGGATGTTGATTACATATCTTAGTAAGTGTTGTGTGGTCCAATATAAACAAAAAAAGGAAAAAGTTAAAGAAAAAAAAGGGTTAAAATAAAGTAAGAAAGGTAACAAAAGTATTGTGGGGATCCATGCCTAATTATAGCGACAGTACTAAAAGAAATCACAAGGGCATCCATCTTCATGTGCTTTTTCTTCTTCTATTATCGCGATATTTGGATCAGTTTGCACGTAGTTTAATTAATTTTAAATTATTTATAATTTTTATTAACATACTATAACTAAACTATATTAATATAATAACTTTTTTATATTGTTAAGGTATATAATTAAATGTTACGACCCAAGTACCTTTCGTATAAATCAAGATAGTGTCTCAAAGTAAAAGGATGTTATACTCAATATCTTTTGAAGAGAAAAACAAGAAATGAGACAAGAAGAATTAAAAATTTTGTAATTTTGAGAGCTCCTATATTGCAAAAAATAAGTAGGAGGAGCTCGTGTGCTTTGTGCAAATGATTTCGAACTGCGCATGCTTTAAGAACCTCTTATGAAAGAACTAGACATCGAATCGAGGAAAATATTTTTCAGAAAACATTTTGCATTTTTTACATATTCAATTAATCAATATATATTTTTATTAACAAAAACAATTCCCTTAAGAATGGAAAAAATGACTTTCCTACTGAAAATCAAGAAAACAAGTTCGACAACTGATATTTCATATTAATTGTGTCCTTCCCATCCTCCAACAGTAACAAAATACCTAGAACATTAATCTCACAAATGAGATTTGGAGAGAATAGGATGTACGCAAATCGTGAGATAATATAATATATTTTACTTACGTACCAAACATAAAAAAAGAAAGAAAGAGAGAGTAAAACCCCTCTTATATTCCTTGGGCTAACAAACATAGGCACAGTATATGATTTAAAAGCCCAACAAGTCGAAGTATTTCAGCCCGCCAACTGGGTGATCTCTCATTGATTATAGGCCCAAATGATGGTGAATTTTACATTCTATTCCGCATGTCTTACCGATTCAATCAAAATATCTATGAAAATAACCACTAAACATTAAATTAGTGATTCTTTTAGTAACGTCTATTTTAGAATAATGTTTGTTGTTGGGTAGATAAGGCAAATATATATATATATATATATATATGTATATATATTATTATTATTATTATATTCTACCATTGTAATGTTGTTATACTTTATGAGGAGGCTTTCCACTAAGAAAATGGGAGAAAAAAGCCAAAGCTCGATTTGGTTGATACGTTGGAACAAAATGCCCTGCTCCTCTTATTGTTACCAATGTCAAGTTTTCATACTCTTCTACATATCCACCAACCTGCACATCGAGGTGTATGCAGAATTTTTCGTAAGCAGTGTCAACATTTGAACAAGTGAGCAAATGAATGAATCACTATAATGACGAGTGGTATAAAAAAAAAGAAGCAAAAGCCTATCTGATTGATCTCAAGTTGGATGACAACAAGGCTAACCAACCCTTCGGGGAAAGGAAACTATGACTAATTAGACTGTTTTAGCAACCAAATAACAATAAGAAGGTAAGACACAGGACAAAAGCAGGGTAGTGCTAACTCTGTATCCACAACTATTTTAGCTCATTATGAAGAACATTAAATGTAGTTTCATTCGCTATCTGAGCTTTCACTGTCTATCCGAACCCTATCTTTAATCGCCGATCCCCATAAACATGATAATTAAAAATGAAAAAAAAAATTATAATTTTTTTTAATGATGAGTGTTTACCTCTCCTTGTAAGTACCAAGGGTACCAAGATGTCTTAACTGATAAATTTAACTTCTTTATAGCATATCTTGTATCTGTCACTGGCACTACAACATCCATGTCACCACTGCAAAATATATTTTCATACCACATTATGTTATCTTGAATAATGTATGATAAACTAAGGAAGGAATGAAATTGTATACTCCTTCTGTCTCAATTTATACAACACAATTCAAATTTCAAGAGTCAAACTTTTCAATTTTGACCGTGAATTCAAACATGACATATTGAAATCTTTACATGTATGAAAAAAACATGGTCACAGAAAACTTGTTTGACTCTCGAAATCCAAAAGGTACCACGAGTAATTATTTTCTATTAAATACTTACCTATACAACCAAATCCTTAATCCACTCTTCATCAACTGATGTAAAAGTGGCAAAACACTCAATGGTCTATCTTTCCAGTTGAGATTAAGTGTGCTACTGTTCTCAATAAAAAGAAAATTTATGATTAGTGTTATAATTATGCTTAGAAATGAATACTATAAGAAAAAATAAGTTCTTTTTTTCACTAAATCAAGAGTCATATACTTGCAACTTTCCCATGGATAAGGAAGATTAGTAACGTTCGCGTGCATCGCCTTCTGAACTTCTGGTATGTTGAAGTAAGACTGAATATAATTCGGAAGGCATGGATCAACATCTGATATCTATTTATAAAAAAAGAAAAAAACACCGCGAAAAGTTAGTTTAAATCAACATTTCTCTAATATTTTCAAGACATTGAGGACTAAAAATGATGTAACATTTACTTACTGAGGTACTTGAGGGTGATCTGTTGTTGCACAATGGCGCGTAGACGTTGTAGATGAAGATATTTCCAGTTTCTTCATCGATTTGGTCTAAATACGCGTTGCATTTCTTGGAGACAGACGATGGAGTAGAAAAATTACAGGTTGATATGATTTTGTTGTATAATTCCTCTGAAATTAGTGCATGAGACCAGTAATACTCTGTAGTTCCTTTCATATTGGCTTCAAAATCAACATAGGCATTGCCAATCTGACATGTGAATTCCATTAAACAATTAATCTATCGCTAAATAGCTTGTAGCTAATAGAATCTTTTTGATAATTTTGTAGCATAGATGTTGATCAGATGAGAAAACTTACAGCAATTCCTTTCAAGTTTATAGTACTAATAGTCTTGTTTGAGTTATTGTTATGCTGAAGTATAAGCTGAGCAAGTTGAGGGACGTAATGTCCCGCGTAGCTCTCTCCAATAAGGTAAAAGTCATTAGCTTTATATTTTGGAAAACGTTCGAGCCAATTGACTAGAAAGGTGTAAGAATCACGAGCTGTTGTTCTGTCTCCGCTAAAATTGAAGTCAGAACTTGTGTTTGTATATGAAAATCCAACGCCAACAGGTGATTCGAGAAATATTATGTTGGCCTCTTGATGAATGAAATGTTAAATTTATTAGTACTTTTAGTTTGTGTTGTAAAAGCAATGACTTAAATTTGAACTTTAATTTCTTTGAGTGACTCACCAGAAATCCATGAAAATTGATTCCTCTGTAGAGTACCATCTTTGTTAACTCTAAATGGACCAAGTTCACCAAATGCACCTCCTCCAAGTGAGGAACAACCTGGCCCTGCTTGTAACAACATGTATTTTAGATGATCAACAACGATATACTCTGTATTATCTTACAAGTGAGATCTTGGGAGGGTCGTGTGTATGCAGACCTTATCTTTACCTTGTGAGGGTAGAGACGTTGTTTCTGAAAGACTCTTGGTTGTTTTTAGATGATCGAGAACAAAAAAATAGCACAAGAGCATGTATGTTATTTTAAGGGAAGACGAACTATTCTATATGTAATCTTCAAAATAGAGCTCTGATACCACTTTAAAGAAAGTCAAATTCACGAGAAAACATATCTATAAGAGTTTGAGGATTTGAAATACACAATTATCTGGTGATCTTCGAAGGACATGATGGACAAAGTCTCTTCATTTCTCATTCATTAGTTAACCCAAAAATCATGGGATCGAACCTCATTCACACACAAAAAAACCCGACATAAGATACATTCTATTTTACCACTATATGAAATTACTAAGCGGTACTCTATGTTACACTATTCATAACCTTGTCGTCAGCAAATCATCTCGTATTTATTTCTCACGATTCTAATGGAGCTCCAACATGAAGTTTATAGGAGGATGTTTTTAAAAGGCAAAAGGGTCTGGTAGACCCTTATACTTGACTCGAATTGTAAAGTGGACCCTTCTACTTCACAAAGTTTCAACTGGACACTTCAACTCAAACAAACAAAAAATTTTAAGTCCCTTTGACCATTGACCAGCCTTAGGTGGCATTAATTTAGCTGAGTTGGAAAAATGCGTGTTACACACGCGAAACATGAGCGTAAATTGAATTAAAAAGTTACGAAAATTAAATAAAAAGAGAAAATAAATTTACCTACGTTAAAAAAAAGGCAAAAAAAGAAAAAGAAAATCCCTTTCTTCTTCAAACCCACCCACCCACCTTTTTGGAAAATAGTAGATCTTCAACTGCTATATCCATATCCTCTCTATTATCGATTATTTTTTCTTGAAATCTTATTTTTCCTCACTTTTCAAATGAAAACAACACCTTCATCAAAAATCCAAAGCAAAAATAATTGAAAACGAAAGAAAAAAATCTTCTCCAAATTGAAAGCTCAAAACGAAATTGAAGAATGTTTTTTGCTGCTACTACTTGCTTCTTTTTATCATACTATAGAAGTGGTGGTTCCTCAACTACTACCAAACCAATCAAAAATTATCACGTGGGGCTAATTAATATTTCTTTCTTTTATATAATATTTTCTATTTCTACTTTCTATTTCTTTCTATTAATATTTCTTTCTTTTATAAAATATTTTCTATTTCTACTTTCTATTTCTTTCTATTATATTCTATTTTCTATTCAACTTCTATCTATTTTATTATTTTTTTTTACTTACTATATATCATCATCATACTTCATACTATATAAGTGGTGGTTCCTCAACTACTACCAAACCAATCAAAAATTGCCACGTGGGGCTAATTAATATTTCTTTCTTTTATATAATATTTTCTATTTCTACTTTCTATTTCTTTCTATTAATATTTCTTTCTTTTATATAATATTTTCTATTTCTACTTTCTATTTCTTTCTATTATATTCTATTTTCTATTCTACTTCTATCTATTTTTTTTATTTTTTTTTACTTACTATATATCATCATCATCATACTTTATACTATATATATTCATCATTTCCTTCCTTAAAAGAGCTCCTATCATACTATATAAGTCGTGGTTCCCTTGGACTACCAACTTACTATATATCATCATCATACTTC